>NC_060165.1:9114927-9307360 GCF_021292245.1 Micropterus dolomieu | reverse complement strand
GCTCAAAGAAAACTCAGCTATGACTCCTGCGATCTCATGATTCTTCTCAAATATGTCTCAGTTTTCTCATATTGGCCTCAGGAGCAAAAACTCATCTCTGTCTTACTCTGATCAAAAGATGAGATCTCTACAGTATCTTAAATAAGTGTAATTTCAGTCTCCAGAATGTGGATCAGAAAAAAGCTCAAAGATATTTCTCAGTTTTGTCTTAGTGACCCCACCTAGGGGTTATTTTACTCAAGTACTTTGCTTACGTCAAATGTTGAGGTTGAGTATTTTCTTTTTACGGGGATTTGTACTTTTACTCCCCTTAATTACAAATCCTTTTTGTATTTATTGTTAATTATCTGTTACAAGTTACTGAGAAAAGTAAAATAAAATTTGACATTGAAAATAATGCACTTTCAAATGTCATGTTTTCCAATTTGTTAAGGTAGTCACAGCCAGCATAACTGGAACACCCAATACTTTAACATGATGTTTAGAGATTTCATTTCATTTCAGAATTCATTAAGGACCGAATGCACGCAAGAACTGAGATACAACATGTATCTGTCATACAGAATAAGCACTTTTACTTTTGATACTTAAGTACATTCACTAGGGAATACTTTTATACCTTTCTTGAGTAGACTTTAATTGTGGATATGGTATTTCTCCTCTTTTAAGTAAAGGAAAATTGTACTCTATTTAAAGACAATCAGTCCTTCACTGTTAATTTTAGCTGGATGGCGCAGCGGCAGTGTTGTTGCCCTTTGAACGGCTCAAATCCAGCTGAGGGCCTCCAGCACGGTTCTCCAAGCATAGACAGTAATGTAATACAATGAAGCTCACAAACATCTCCCCAGAGCTCCCAACTGCTTTTCAAGAGCAATAAGCAAGACTTTAATGAACTCAAAAAGAGACAATGATGAGATCTCATCTGTTACTTTCATTTATCCTATTGTAATCTCAATTCAGTATCCATTTGTCTTACCTAAGTCTCAAAACCTCTATCTCTCTTCATCTCATCCTTTTCTCCTAAGAGGTTTTAGGAGCAACAATTCAGATTGGAGTGATCTCAAAAAGATATAATATTCATTCATTAATCAACTGAAGGAGTTTTGTGTTCAAAGAGCTTTGGAGGCTCTGCAGTTACTAGTCGTCTAACATTGTCTGTTATCTGGAACCTAGACATTTTAGATATATTTCAAGTGCATCTAAAGAGTCTACGTGGAGGAATCGAATAAGCAGGTCGTTTATAAAGGCAGTCAGTCTGCCTCGTGGCTAGGGATGCAGAATTGTGTACAGAATTGCCTGCATGTTTGGTGGAGTGTGTGTATGTAGAGCAGAGGTGGGACGGCTTGTGTTACATTATGAGGGCCTGTGGCAATTTGTGCTTAGCTGTGATCTGGACTCAAGAGACAGAAAAAGGAAGAACAGACAGAAAAGAGAAAATGAGGGAAATTCAAAGAAGAGAAATAGAAGATAAACAGGAAGAGAGACAGTCAAAAAGACAAATGGAGAGAGGGAGGAGATGCATTTTGCTGAACAGCCTGCAAGGTGTAGTGAATTCCCTAGAGAACCATTTAGACAACACACACATACACACGGCATCATGTTATCAATATTGTTTCTTGCAGTCGTAGCTATCATGGTGGTGTGCACCAATTACTCAGCCTGGAGCAGCACATGTGAGGTCGCTACAGCAGAGGAAAAGCTACATGGCTCACAACACTATTGATCAAAACCTGTGGCTTGCCTTTGTATGTGTGTGTGTGCTTGTGTACCTGTGTGTTTTCTACTGTAAGTGCACAGGCATGCTTTTCCCATTTCAACTCATGTGTGCATTTGGTGATGTGTGTGTTCAGGCACACGTGGCAGGGAGAGTAGGCAAAGATTCTGTTTATGAAATTGGTATCATTTGTCTTGAATGTGTCGGAGGGTGTTGGAAGCTGGCGGGGTCTTCCACAGCTGGAAATATCCAAACACATGGTATAAAGTTTGTGGTATAGTAGAGAAGATATGGGGGGACCAGATGAGAATAGGTGAAATTCGGGACAGGGGAGTTCGGGCAGGCGTGGCCTTCAGTACATTACATTCAGTGTCAACGAACAGTAAAAAATGTTTTCTAAAATAAATTATCATTGCTCAAGAATTCAACTGTCTGTCATCAGTGCAGAGCCTATCACATCTGTCTGTGCAAACCTCTCCTTCTCTGTGGTTGCCTGAAGCTACATTTCCCCTGTCCTCACGACTTCCACTATCATCATCTACACTACTAGTTACTTACTACCTGCTGTAGGGCATTTTAGCAGAACAATGACTGTAGGCAACACCAAAAGAATGTTTCACAACGATCAGTGTTTAATGTTTTATTAGGCTATAAGTAATCAAAAAATTTAGTCTAATTTTTGGAACAAACCTGTCGGGATTCGGGACAACTGCTCGTAATTGCAGGTTCTGTCTGCAGTTCAAATATATGCCAACCAACATCTCTCTATCTTATTAATAAACTCTAGGGCTGTTGCAGTGAAGTAATTTCCCCTGCGGTGACTTGTTGTGTCAATGCAGTATTATTGACATTTTTGATAAATGAAGTAATTTGGTGCCATATAGCATAGTAAGTGTGTCTGTGGATCTCACTTCACTGCCCAGCGAGCCACTGATTGCAGCTTTGTGGTCTGAGCAAGCTAGCTGGTGGGTGCTAGTCAAAGTTACACAACATTGCAGAGAAAACTCAATCCTGCAGTTTGACCATGTCTTTTTCACATGTTGCTATATCGTTCAGGCCATGTCTATCAAGACAATTTACACACTGCAGCTCGCACACACCGGTGCATAACAGGATAGGCTTCCATTCAACTTTAACAACTAACAACTGCGCTGTAGTAACGTTAGTAAAGCAACATGAAAAACAAACGCAGGCATCCAACATACTACACTAGTTATTTAGTGAGCTTCAAATGAGGCTTAATGTTCACACAGTTTCTCTTGACTGTCTCTCAGTATTACGTTACAATGTTAGTCCAACATCTCTGAGCCTGCTAGCTACATTAACATAGGGTGACCATGCGTTCCTCTTTTCCCCGTCTGAAACTGTCCCCAGAAATGTCCCTGTTTTTAACTGTGAGTTAATCATAGACTGTATAAGGTGTTAACAGACCTGAAATCAGAGTTTACATGGCCAGAAAGACTGGACAGCAGCGCATACAGGTGTTGTGCCGAAAAGTGATCATCCGCCGAAAACGAATCCTGTCCTTTTTCCCTCTTAAAATACCTTTAAATGGCCAATACAAAACATAAGTACAGTATTCTACTTTCCAGAAAGTGATTGCAGCTTCTACTTATTGACTGAAAGGTAGTTTCTGCCTCAAAATGTCCCCGGTTTTCATTTCAGTAATCTGGTCACCTTACATTAGCAGCGCAATATGCTAACGCCAAGCTAGCTAATGTCCAAAATAAACATTAAAACAACATGCAACACTTACAGTCTGAAGTTGTGTCACGGGCAGCCCATGGCGATCTATCCTTGAACCATGTAAAGCAGGAAAGAATGAACATTGCGCTTTGCTTGTTGCAGCTTCTTGCATCTGCGGTTGGCTTAGCCAGTAGCGCATTATTTAAATTTTGTGGTTATCGCGACAGCCCTAGGATAATCCAACAATTTGTGGTTTTACAAAGAGTGCTGTAACTATTTCTTAGCTAACACGCTGGGTGCAGTAAACTCCTGAATTGTTGTTGGTTGCTTGTTGGGTGAATGGATAATCTAGTGAGCTAGAAATAGCTACAACTATACATAAATAAAGCCACAAATTGTTTGTGGCTTGTTCTGTATGTGGCATTTAAAAAAAAATATACTTAAGTATATATTTTTTTAAATGGCAAACTAGTCCTCTAAATTATGTTAAAAGACATAAATGAGCATGTGAGAGAGAAACTGGAATGTAATTCTGTTTAAGTGTATGGTTTGGCAATGAAGTGAATGGAACTACAGTTACAGACTTAAGCCTTTGTGAAAGGTGACGACCTCTGACAGCAGTCTCACATGAATGGGGTCAATCACGGATTGAAGGAGCATTCAGTCTGCCCTGATCTCTGGTATTAAACAGGCCTGAACTGATTTGCTGGGCAGCATTTGATCAACAGTCTGCTAGTCTAATTTTGTCTGAAGTGTCTTTTAGCATAGACGCTGCCTTGCTACCTGTTCTCTTAAGTCCATTCTGGATGAGAACATCAGCTCAGTACCAAAATGTAAAGTCAGTGATGCACTTTGGTTCATTGGATTTCATTTTATTCCAGTAAGTCTTGACTTGAATTCTCAATCAAAGAAAGTAACCGAGGTTCATTTTAAGCAACACTGTCTTTGGCGTTGTCACATTTATAAATAATACAAAATGCTTTTACACTTAACACACCACTTGATTTCTGAATTTAAACTCCACCAAGGATAAAAATAGATTATTCAAATTACTTTACAGAATCTAAAGAGGAGCGTATGTTCAGATCGACCACAGGGAAGAAAATTGAGTTTGCATCCAGAAACATCTTTCCCAGACCGTCCTTTCATTCATGATGATGTACGCAATCGGTCATTTATACTGTAGAGTGAATTTAATTTGATAGGTAGTGATCTCTGATGACTGTTGCTTCTGCATCTAACGATGATTAAAATGGAGTATGTTGCAGTACACTCAGATGATTGACAGAACAATGTCATTCAGCGTGTGTGCGTGCGTGCAAGCAAGTGGAAGCATACATGCACACTTGCATGCACGTGTCTGCACTCTAATGACTGTGTCTGTATGTGTTTACTTACTGCAAGTGAATTTACACAGACATATCACACACACTGCTGTTAATGGATTGCATGCAGATTTGTGCATGAATGTTCTGTATGTAAATATGTTAATGCTGGCTCTAATCTTGCCTACTCTTTACCATTAGTCTCTCTCTCTCTCTCTCTCTCTCTCTCTGTATCTCTCTGTTGGTCTGCATCAAGTCCTGTCTGACAGCTTTGGCAGCACGTCAAGTCTACTCACTACACACGCCAATCAAACCCTGTCCAAGCAAATAAGCAATTAATCATTAGCATCCACTAGCAGCCAACGCAGGGGACGCGAGGAGGAGGGAGGACGGCAAGTAGAAGAAAGAGGTATCAGGGTTTATCAGGGTTCAAATGTGACCCTACCCCTTCAGACACACACACACAAATACACACAGTTCCCTGGTGAATTCTGCAGTGGTGACCGTATAACAAGGGGATTATCTTCTTAATAAGTCAAGGGATGAATTATGGAAATGAGCATGGGACGGTAAAAAAAGACACAACTGGACAGCATCTGTTGACTAACAAAACAAACTATTAGGTTTTTCTCTTCACTCACAATAATGGCGATTAGATGATTAGTCTGTGGTTGAAATGATTAAATGGCGCGTATGGGAGAGAGTGTTCCTTTGTGTGTGTAGTTACCTAATACTCTGGGTTAGGTAAAGGTTAGGTATTAATAGTAGGGTTCTCAGTTGTAGGAAGTAGTGTGGTTTTAACACAGTGGCGGTGGCAGTGAGCATTTTATAGAAGAGCTTCCTATAATTGTTTTGCCATAATGGTGACATATACATTTTTGTACAGGCAGTATTATATTTCTAACAAGATGTATAAGACAATTATTCCAAATTAGTTGTAATTTGAAGTGGAGAGGGTTAGTGTTGTAGGGTTGCCAGGCAACCAGCAAGGTTTCAGGAAGTCACTGCTCTTTAGAAATAGCCCAGCATATAAACCCATTGTTACAACCACAGCTTGTTGTGTTTTTACTTTGGTGTTTGCACAGATTAAACAAACAGAAAAAACGTGCAAATTATTGAGCTTTTGAGGTGCTAGCAGGCAGATTTTTTCAACACTGGACAGAGCCAAGCTAGCTGTTTCCCCGTATCCAGTGTTTATACTGAGCTAAGTTAACCGTCTGCTGGCAGTGGCCAACAGACAGATATGAGAACATCCAACTTGACGCTTAATAATATGGAAGTGCCTTAAACCAATAAGGATGCCTCACGTTAGCCAAAATTCACATGATATTATATTGTCAACACACTGTATTTTTAACCTTCACATGGCCAGCCGCAATCAAGCAACCGTCTTGCGCTGATTGCTTGCAAGCCATCCATTCCTTAATGATGAGAACATGGCATAATATTCCCTTTCAACATACATATGCCTCCACAATTTCAGTTTAGAAGGACAAATATCAAAATCCTTGCGTGGGTGTTTATAGCCTGTATCGTTTCCTCTGTCTGTTTGCTTAGTGTGAGATAGTGATAGCAGGTTCAGTGATACCAACTGCCCTTCCTGTCTTGTCTTCTAATTGATCCAGATTAGTTGATTGTCCATTATTGCTATCGGCTGATCTTCTGTCATTGGCCAGGGTGCCAAGGTCAACCTCTGACCCTTGCAGATAATGTCACATATACAATTACATGCCATATGTGTCCATGTAATTTGGAGATTTGATCATGAAAGAACAGTAAAATGATTTTACTGAGAGACTGTAACATTGAGAAGGAATTTTAACCCATTACTTGCTGGAAAAAATAAGTGTACTCAGTTTAATTTACTTGGAAATGTAAAGGTTTAAATAAAATGTTTGAAATACAGTTAAAATGGATTGTATGGATCCAGTGTCCAATCAGACTCAGTAAAGAGCAAAAAACATACTTCCCATACATTTTTTTCCATGACATTTATATTTACATTTTATATAATACAAACACACACAAACACATATGCCATCCTGTATGACTCCAACCAACCCACTTCCACCCCAACCCACATAAATTGAAAACAAGTGAACCTTGTGACTGCAACTATGCTCTCTTCAATGTAATAATGGGGGAGAATCCAAAATCTGACCAAAAATGGGAGAAAAGAAGCAAACAGTGAAGGCAGTGGAGTGACAAGACTGTCTCTCCTCTCCCAGGGGTGCACAAGAGATTTCACAGCTAGGGGGGCTGCAAATCTGTGCCAGCTTCCTCTCTGCACCCCCTCCACTCCTCCGCACATACACAAATGAGTAGCATTATTATATGTGTGTCCTTGTGCGCACACACCCTCTGTGTTTACAGCCCTGCAGCAACTGCACTGATATGTGTGTTTCATTTGTGTTACTGTCCCTCAAACTGCACGTTACCGCAACAAAATGGCAGGTTTCTTCCCGACAATGCAAACAGATGATAACAGTCTCTCTGCAGTCAATAGTAACAAAGTTCCAAGCCGTTAATACAGGGATATCTACTGTGTCGCCACTGGCTGTTACAGACACACACATAACACACAGTGGCATGCAAAGAATGAAGCTTTGACAGACAGACAGACGGTCTCTTGTTGATATCAGATGCGTGGCGATGAAGCCGCCAGATAACGTGTGGCATTTCTGATCTGACATGCATCATACCTTCATTCAATTGCAACCTGACCAGCAGGGAACTATTACCAGCATTATACAATGAAGATAAGGTGCTTCCTGTGTGCTGTTGTAACCTTTGGTGATTCGCTTTCATTTTTTAAATGACGGAGGTGTAAAAATCTAAAAGATGTTGTTTATCCCTGGTTTTTACTTTGCAATAAGGTATTATTACCAAAACCTGAGGCCGGTTCACTTCGGTTTTACCCAGATATAAAGTGGTTTAGATAAACTGGCTGAAATGTAAGCTTATTTGCAACCTGTCTGTCTTTTTAGCGATGTCTCAGCAACTACTTGAGTGACTAGCTGATAGAGCTGATGATCAAAACTACAAAAACAAGACCCAAGTTGTATTTACAACCACTGACTGGGTTCAAATCAGTGCAACCAAGATTGATGTGGCAGTTCATTTGCTAATTTATCAGAAAAAGTCCAATAAAGATAAAATCTCAGTCATGTGCTCAGGCTCAGAGTGTAATTCCACGAGGTAACTTAATTGCTGTCACGTGAAATATCCTACTTTTTTCACCTTCCACTGTACAAGGTTTATATTTGCAATGTCGGACCCCTGTGACACACACAAAGCTTTCAGCCGGAAGTTGTTGACTCTAAGCCATTTCTGAGTTATGCTTTGGTTTTCACTGAACACTTGAACTATGACGCATCTTCGGTAGCTTTGGCCTTCAACTCGCTATGGCAAAGACACTCCCTAATGTGTTTACACTGATATCTGCATCCCAGGCAAGAGACACGCATGAAGCCACGTGTTGGACAGTCAGTAAACAGTCAACAAAAATCATGTGACATATACATAAAAATATACGCTCTATTTTTGTGAAAAAAGTGTGTTATAGCTAAAGCGATTTGTGAGATCATTTGTCCAAAATGCAGAAGTCACTTTGAGATTTAAAATTAGAAAAATTTGACTCTGCCTGCATTTCTCCCTTCTCCCCCTCTCTTTTGCACAATTCTTCTTCCATTTCTTTACTTCTGCCTTTTTCTCTGTCTGTTTTTTCTTCATCTCCCCCAAGCAAAGAGGACAGCTGCTTATCCCTGATAAACGGCTGGCATTTGGCGCAGCGAGAGAAGGGAGAGATGGGAGTGAGGTCGTGAGGAGACAGTGGGGTGGGGGTTGGATGGGCGCGGCACATCGGTCGAGACGGCGAGAAGTGAAGAAGGCAGCAACAGTGATTAAAAAGCAGGGAATTTTTGGCAGCGGTCACCGTAGAGGAGGAGAGGGGGTGGGGGGAGAAGAGAGAAGATGAGGTCTAATAGTGACCTAGATTCAAGACGCCCAGACATAATAGGCAGGGCCTTACCCCACGTCAACCCCTTCACCCTCAACCCTCCTCCTCAGTCAAAACAATAACAGAGAGGAGCTGCAGGAGGAGAGGGGCCCAGTCTGGGGATGGTTCCACCCTACCCTCAACCCCCCCCCAAGTGTACTGCGTTTGGCCTCTCTATTGCTAACTCCCAGCAGCTGTATGGCCCTCAATCCTCTGGAAATTCCTGGAGAGGGAACATAGGGAATGTTGGGACAATGTTTGGATAAACTTCTGCTGGGGTCTTCTGAAACGACTCCAATTTTGTTAGGTTCTGGATTGTTTCCATTGCTGCAAGAAGGCCGAAAGACTTGATGTGGTTAACGATGTGTGTGTACAGTGTGTATGTGTGCAATTTTATTTAAGTAAAATTAGCTTAATTTAGAATCACATTAAAGGAATAGTTTGACATTTGGGGAACTATAAGAGGGATCAGTACTAAAACAGCAATGTAAAAACAATAATTTGCTGCTTCTTTTTTTTTTAAGGGTTGTGTTTACGTGCTGGACTATTTGTTGGCCAGGACCAGTAACTTCCTGGAGTTTCTGCTGGTTCCCTGGCAACAGTTTTAGGTCAAAATAATAGTCAGGCACATATAAAATGTGCTAATTAGTGAGCTTTAGAGTTGCTGGTTGGTGGATTTTGTTACCTTTGGACAGAGCCAGGCTAGCTGTTTTCAATCTTTATGCTAAGCTAAGCGAAGTTAAGCTAACCAGCTATTTCCCAAAATGTCAAACTATTGCTTTAAGGATTTAGTGTTTTTTCATTTGTGTTGTTGTGGTATCTACCCCCAAGAACAATCATAACTGGGGTAAAATTTCACCTTTGTTTTACCTTACAAATATGTGTGGTATGTCTGATTGTCCGGTGTTTTTGCTGGGTCTAACATCCCTTCATCTCAGTAATTTAGTAAAATGCTACCTTAAGCAAAAGTTATGAAGATATGTTTTAAATCTACATAAACCTTCAGAATATGTCTGACTTCATTGTGATATCAGTCTCCTGTAGTCAGTGTTCTATCTTTTCACCATGATTCCAGCATAGTTGTTGTTTTTGTATGTGTTTCATCTCTCCATCTCTCTTTTCTCTGTCTTCCTCTCGTACAGTAAACAGGAGCTTATCTTATACCAGTTGCCCTGGTTGTGGAATCAGACCCAGACAGTCATGGTGATGTGAGATGTCTCAATGGGACACGTCATGTGACCTGAGCCTGCCCCTGAGAGTTTGTCTACTTGTTGCCTCTTATGAACCCACACAGTCACGTTTGGAACGTATAATACACGCTTTATCTCTGTGCATGCTCTCTGCATTTTCATGTTCTACTTTGTTCAACTGAAGAATTGCAAATGTAGAAAAAATGGTCCAAAAATAAAAAGTAGTATTGTGTTCAGATCAGTTATGCAATTGGAGCTATTTTTTGATACCTGGCTATTTACTCATCCACTTACCACCTCTCTGCAGCTAAAGCAGGTCTTGCCAGGTGCACTCACTAGCTTCTCACTTGTGATTTGTTGATGGTAGAATTGCAACCATAAGCAGAGTTACCAACCCAGCATTAAAGATGGAACCCTTGAAATGAAGCAACTGGAGGTCAAGAAATACACACAAACACACACACACACACATTAGCATGCTGACATTATCATTTAGCGTAAAGTATCAGACCTGTTAGCGTGGCATTTGTCTTTATCAAGCTGGAACCTCCGGGTCTGAAAAGTGAAGCCGAATACGGTCAGGTCCAGTGCCTGATTGCAAAACATCAAGACGGAGACAGACAAAACGCCAATCTCAAGGCTTAAAAATGATAAACCAATCGGTGATATCACGGAGACTACGTCCACTTCTTTAATACATGTCTATGGTCTTTATACTGTCTTTACGCTGTCTCTGATATTTTAGTCTGGCTAGACAAAAATATCCCAGGTCTATTTTTGTAGGCCTACTGGACACAGACAAATGAATATTGAAAATACTGAATGCCAGACTGTTTCTTTGTTGCTGTCCGCCATGCAAGTGATGTATTTAGTGACCTGGATGTCTTTATCAAAGGCATCATTATTACATTTTTTACACCATTGTAACAATATACAGGTCAAAAGTGCAGATCTGCTACGCTGGAGAAGGATGGCATGATTCTTGATTCTTAACCTGATTCTCAAGAGTAAGATTATTTGCCTACTCACTACACCCCAGGGCCATTCTACTCCCATTAAGTGTGACAAAGGGCTAATTTCCCTATTTGGCCAGATGCAGCTGATGGTAGCCTGAATCAAAACGCTGGTTATTGGCTAGATTACCACGGGCGGATCACAGGAATATTTGAATAGCCAAGGTCAGTGTGTTGGTTTGGGTTAAACAGAATTTGGTTGTGAGTCAGGGATGGGTGAGTGAGTGCAGGCGTGGGAGGATTGTGGGTTTGGTGCTGAGAGAGAGAGAGAGAGAGAGAGAGAGAGAGAGAGAGAGAGAGAGTGGGAGAGAGAGACTCATCCCATAGCCACCAGCGACAGTGACCAGCCATTGGATTTGCAATCTGCAATCATTCCAAATAGATGCTGTGCATCCATAATAAGCATTTTGCACTCATGCAAAGTGACAATTTGCACGTAAATACAACCGTTGGATAATATGGTGATCTATTTTTGACGATCATGGCTGCACAAGGAAGAGGATAAATGAAAAATGTTCTTCATTTCATCGATTCTTGACAGAGACAACATTATTTATGCCAGGTTGATTTAAAAGACGACAGACAAAGACAAAGACAGTGTGACACAACTCTTTGCCTGAACACATCGGTTGTACTTCATGTCCAGTGGCTGCCAGAGAACACAATACAGTCATTACACAACTGGGAGAAAGACTCTATTAAAAAGTGCAGGAGACTAAAAATAAAAAAGGAGAGAGGTCCCACGAGGAGAGCGGAGAGAATCTGCCAAGCTGGCTAGAACAGTGAAAACATACAATTACCAGAGCTACTTATATGTTCACCCAAGGCCAAGTGATTGTAGGTGTGCTCTCAAACAGCAGCAGCCTCAACAATCATCCACTATAACAGCCCGTGGTTCAGCTCCAAATCTGGCAGAACGGAGACTAATATAACCTCACAGCTAAAAATAACACAACAGTGCCGGGATATAAATAATCCTAGCAACTAATGTCAGGGGCACTTCCTCCCTTTGTTCCATGCTGAGAGGGGCCTGTGGGTAAAAATAAAGAGACAGTTGGAGAAAGAAGGGGAAAAGGAGGGCTGGGTTGCATTAAATAAAGAGAGACAGTGTGGGCAGTGAAAAAGAAAGAGTGTGAGACAGAGTTCTGACACACACGGTGGATAATGATGTGGCCCTGCCATGGAGAAGAGGAATGTGACAACTTTCCCTTCTCTTCCCTCAGATAAAGAGACAAGTGGCTTGGGGCCAACGAGGCCAAGCGGACGCTTTAATTACAAGAGACAAAGGGAGGGAAGGGGTTACTGGATGATGACTGAAAACTGTCAAACTAATCATGTTGAACATTTATTTAACCAGTCAAAAACACACACACACACACACACACACACACAAGCAAGCATGAGCACAAAAAAACACACAGTGGAAGAATATACAGCATGCATCTCAAGTATATTTCACTATATGAAAGGCTAATAAAACTGACAAGGATCTTAAGAAATTCAGCTGACAATGTAATTTGATTTGAAACTGTGCAGCTTGGCGACGAATATAGCACCACAAAATACCAACCATATCTAAAAATATTTCTCCGCTGACTGCTTGGAATCAAAAGTGCAGTCTTTGGAATGACACATAATAGCGATTCATTTTTTACTAAATCGGGCCAATGATCAAAACTAATTAAAGCTCCTTCCATGTGGGAATAAAACAAGGATCCATTTCTGCAAAAGTCAATTGACTTTGATCTATTTGGGACACTTGGAAGCGGCTGAGGTCCATGACATGGCTTGACATGGGGTTAGAGTGGACTCTCTTATTATAGGGTCAGAGTTTTTGGAAGCTGTTATTGGCTAAACAGAGGTTGGTGGTGGTACGTTGAATAATGGATGATTGGCCCCTGGTTCTTTTTCGAGGTAAAATGGGCACATAATAAATGAGGGGCTACTCAGTGCTTGCGGCTTTGGTGACATGATACAAAGCTGCAAACATCACTAACTCACACACAAAGTGGATGCATTAGAAGCACACACACAGACATACAAAACCTGTGTAAATCCATATGCACACAGCCCCCTTTGACAGCCATTGGTCAACAATCGGTAACAGGTGCTGCTGGTTGAGGGAGAAACCGTGTTTGCGTGTGTGTTTGTGTGAAATTGGAAACCAGGTTGCTCTTTAACCGCTGCATGTATCAGCCACGGCAATGTGCCCTCTCCCCCACCCATACATTAGCTTTAAAACAGGGGATGTCGCAGTTAGCATGACGAATAATCTCCATCAATTCCACTACCACATGAAGAGAAGAGAAAATAAACCTGCTTTTCAACCAGGCTTCTCCCCTTTTTTCATCATTTTCCTCAAAATACCAAAATCAACACCAGGCTCCTTGATTGCTTTGAGGATGACATAAGGGCTTCCATCACACTACCATGGAAATGTAATTGTCAGTGTTACATTTTAAGCAGTTTGCTCATGCTCCATTATGGAGCAGCATTCACTGAAGTAGCCAAATGTCAATGTGACACTACATTTTTGAGGGACACATTGTCTGTCCCTGAGATCAAACTTCTGACCCTTTCATCACAGGCCAGCCTTTCTAATCCATCTTTAACCTCAGTGTTTGGTCAGCATGGTCAGGTGATAATGAGAAGCTGGATCTGTGGAAGCTGAGAAAGTCAGTTATGAGCCAGCATAACCTGAACCTCTGGGTATGTAAAAACTCTCTGATCCCCCAGGACCCCCTGTCACCCGAGGGTCACAAATAGACAGGCGCTGGGAGTGCAGTTGCCTTTGAACGTTCATAAGACATTGACACACAAAAAATCTTTAATGGGAAAATTAAAAAATTTAAAACACTTTTTTTTGTAGCCAGAAAGAGCTTTAGAAAATTTTTTAACCCTACATAAATTGCTGTTTTTGCTGAAACGCTAATTTGCTTTTCTACCGAGAGTTAAATGAGGAGGTCGACACCACTCTCATATCCATCTGTTAAATGTGAAGTTACAGCCAGGAGACAGTTAGCTTGGCTTAGCATAAAGACTGGAAGTGGGGGAAAATAGCCAGTCTACACCTAATAGACCTTTAGACACCTCTAAAGATTCAAGTTCTATGCTAAGTTAAGTATCATCTAGCTGTCATAAAGCTGTCACCGGCTGAGGTGCAACACACCTGAATATCCGACCAAACTGTCAGTGGTGGGGTTGTTGGTAATGTTGCCAGGTTTCAACAAGGAAGAAGAATGCATGGAATAAAACAGAAGATATCTCTCTTTCTGCAGCACTGATTTTTTAAATCCTTTCTATAACTTTATATGACAGTGGTATTGATTTGATCAGCTCAGTTTTCACCCTTTTATAAAAAGAAAATTCAGCTGCTGCTAGATTATGAAAACCAGTATTTAACCAATGTAGGACAGCAGTCTAGAGTTAGAGTCATACTGTCAACACGTGACAACCCAAATCAACATTTCAGTCAGGGTGTACCAGCACTTGCCAAGCCATTGACACACTCACGCACTCATATGTTTAGTGTCAGACCAACCTGTACTATGTGTTTACTGCTAAACAGCGGCACCATGCTTGTTTTCCCCAAAACTAAATGTTTGTCTTTTTCTTGACATTCAGATTTGAGCTCTGGCTCAGTGTCACAATGAAAACATGAAGGGTTCAGAGAAAAGGAAACAAACAGAGGTACAATGGAAGGAACAGCAGTCATGAGAGCAAACAGCAGCTATTAAATTTGTCGCAGCTTACACTTCTTTGATGTTCTTCTGACCTTGACATGCAGATGCTATTAACGATTCCCACGGTAAACGCTTGGTTATTTCCTCCATCCACCATTACCAAAAGTCTGTGAACAGCATAATCAGGACATTATGTTAATCTAATGGAGTTTCACCAGCGAGGAGTGGTGCTAAGCCTTGCCAGGCTCTCCCCTACCTGGGCCGAGGGGAAGCACCCATGCATCCCATGAGTGAGTGATGGATATTGATTGAAGGTCATTACTTAGCACCCTGCTGAACTCCTGACCCCCATGCGAGGGGGGTAAAGTCCCCGGACGCAAGGTCGAACAGCGGTGGGTGGAACATTACACATATGAATTGCCTCCATACAGGCACATGGACACACATACACATGCAGGCAAGTTTACACACAACAAAGCTACACACACTCACACAATGGCTACAGCCCAAAGAGGATTCAATATCATATGCTATAATCGGCCTCTAAGCTTGAACAGAGGGGGTCTCTGCAATAGATGAGCTTAGAGCTCTTCAATCCTGTTTTATCTGCTTATATTTCCTGCGCTCATAACTTTTGGGACTTAAAACAAGCTAGGGTCATGGTAAGGTTAACCCTTCTATGACCCTGAGAAGGTGTTTATTGCAGTTTACTCAGAGGATACTATCTTCTGCTGACGTGTTTTTTGTTTTCGTCCGGAGATGCGCTCTGATCTGTCTGCCTGAAATTTTCATTCATCACTGTGGAATAATAACATCAACACAAAACTGCTCGTGACCACACACACACACACACACACACACATACACAGAAATACGTACAGATTAATTTACAAACCCCAGCAACATCATCTCCTGGGAACCCGTTTAAACAAGCATCGAACAAAACACTGGCGAAGAGAAAAGGCTGAAAACTGGATCACAACTTCTCCCTCGTTTCCTCTTTTATTTCCCCCTCTCCCCCTAAGCTCGTGAGACAGCAGGGCTCCTTTAGCAATCTTCTGAGAGATGGGCTAATCCAACTGCGGACCCCCAAGGAGAAGGGGAGTGGGAGGGGGGGCTGCCTTAGAGAGAAGGGAAATAGAAATAACAGAAATAGAGGAACAAGTATGCTAGGGACAGAGAAGAGAAAGGTGGAAAGGCAAGCAGTGCCTCACATTGCTGTTTTATTAAGGCCTCATTGTGTCTTTCAGAAATACCTACTGTGTATTTAGCATGTCTTTATTCTGCTGCTTATCTTCCCAAAGGGAGCATCGGGTAATTTCTTTCCCCTAAATAGACAAGCTGGCTCCCCACAACACACCCAAACACACGCTCCCTCACGCATACACGTGTAGGCCACTGTCAGACTTAGTGACTGTATGGGTAAATACTGTAAGAGTAGCTCACTCCCCTCCCCTGAGACCCTCTGGCTACCGTATTTGGTGGGGTGAGCCACGCTTTCTATTATGCACCAGAAACAACAAATCGCACCTTATACATGTTTCACTTATACCAACAAGACCTGCATTCTGCATAAATAAATCAAAGGTGCAACAGTATGAATAACTGAGCATGTGAAGGGTCATTCGGAAAGAGGTAACCTTCCACTCACACATGTCGCTCAAGTGCTTTGTTGCTTTATCTAATTGTCAGGAGGAACAATAAAAGCTCCATATTGTTCAGTACTCCGGGTCTAGAATGACCAGCAGCCAAGTTTGTTCAATGTCATCACCTCCTAGACCTCTTAATGTGATTTCAGACATAAGTCAGAGGAAATTTTCTCAAATTTGACAGCTGGACAGTTAGTGTACCACATTTACAGACATTAGCTGTAAGCTAGGACACCTACTGTACAAGGTCTGCACCTTGTTGTACAGTAGGCGTGGACCGAGGCTGAGGTCTGTCTCTCTTCTTTCGCCTTTTCTCTCTGTCACTCTCTAATTAAATAACAAGAAAACCCTAATCCTGGCCCAGAAGAACATATGCTGGGAGGTTGGGCTATGGTAGGGCAGAAGTAAGAGAGAGAAAAAGACAAGGTATAAACAAGATATACTTTTGGAGGCGGGCAAAAGAAACAAGGGAGCTGTGAAAAAGGAAGAAGGGAAAAAACAACCAGTAAGCGAAAGCAGAGATACACACTATGAATGAAAACACAGGGAGAGCGCAAAAGAAAAGAGAGAGAAGAAGGCAGTGAACTCATTAAGGGCTTATGCTGCAGGGATAAAGGCAGAGCAGCACCCTGGGTGAGACAGGGTTAACTAATCCGAGCCACAGTCCCTCCCCTGGGATCTGGACTGCACACTCTGCTCGGCACACACACTAAAGCTATTGAACCTAACAAGATTCCAGGTGATTTCTCTCCACTTCACTCTCTCCCACAATATATCCTGACTGAGTGATAAAGACTGTGTCGGGCCCAACATTGCTGTCAGGACCGGCTGTGGCTCAGCCTGAAGGTTTGGGGCCTCTGGATTGATATAGTCGAAATGAAAATTGTATCACACCTCTACATAGTAAATGAACTGCTGTTATATAGTGCTTTAATCACCAAAGCGGAGCTGCTATGCAAGCGAGTGGGCTGGTTATCAAGAGAAATTGTGGTTGGTTATCTTGCTCAAGGGTACTTCCACATGTAGACAGGGGTAACCAGTTATGGAACCACCAGCCCTACGATTAATGGACAACTCACCCATGTCTAATGACAACTTCATACAAATTCTCTAATAAAGTACATGTAATATGCTACATTATATATTGGGTATTTGTCAAACTGCGTTTTTAGCAGCATGGTTTGGAAATAAGGGATCCCCTGACTTTTCCTCCAGCAGCACAAACAGGCAGACATTTATGCTAATTAGCAGACGTTAGCTTTGTTACGCACTTAAGTAACACAGTCATAATTAACATACCTAATAAACATCAATATGTTAACATTGTCATTGTGAGCGTGTTAGCAAGCTGGCGGTAGCGTTTAGCTCAAATCACCATCAGCATCAGTGCTAGCATCGGGATATGCACTGCTGTAGCAGACAGTATGTTTACTTGGTTTAATCTAACCTGTGTTCATGCTAGAGAATTGGTGGCGAATGTGAGGAAATGTTTTGTGTCTGCATGTTTGCGAACTGCAAAAAAATACATGGCACACAGCTTGCAGTTTTCATTCACTGCCACTACATGATGAAGAGACGATATATCGGCTGTTGCTTATTGTGTGTAACTGTGTTTACTTCAGATGGAGGTCAAATATGAGTGTTTTTGTGATGATTCTGTTAAACTGAAGGCTTTAAAGCTTTGCTCTATATTGTTCTTGCCAGAGTCCGCGTCTCCCAAACTTCTATAGTGGATGAAAAATATGTGAATAACACTGGCTGACCCAAATAAAATACCCAAATTTCCCCTGAAAGTATGGAGTACAGAGTGAAGAGACAAAATCAGACATCCCACGGTCTACAGGTGTTGAACTATAGTGACTGGAGCAAAAAGTATAATGTGATTGCCCTTTTAAAGCTTTAACATTTTCCCCCCTTAAATGATACCTTTCTGAACATGTGTCTGTGTAGTGTCCAGAATAAAAACGCCCTATGCAGTTATGCCCTTTCAAGGAAATCCTCTAGGCTAAGGAAGTAGAGAAGTGTGTCTCCTTCTGTTTAGTCATGTGTTGCGCTCTATTGGCTCTATTTTCTACATTGTTTGTCTTCCTCTTGTGTCTTTTGTGACTGTCTCTGTGTATATTTTTCTCTTATTTTAAAAAGAATTTGGCTTCTTTCTCATTGTCAATCTCTGTCAGTCTCTTTTTATATCTTTCCGTCCTAATTTTTTCCCCTCTCTCGCTGTCTGCCTCCCTCAGTATTTCCAGACAGTGGGCAATGTGCTCTTTACTACATGTTGACACTCTTGCTCCGCCTTGCTCTAGCCATAATTGACTGGCTTCATCCTCACACACACACACACACATACACACACAAACACAGAGAAAACACCAGACACAGAGGGAGAGACAGAGCAAAAGACAAGACAGGGAGAAAGGAAGGGGAGTGGTAGCTGCTGGTGCCCAGGCCTTGTCAGTGTCTACTGTTGATCTTGGTTGCAGTAATATTTGGTTTAAACACTAATAGCTGGCCACATGTAAATGTCAGGCAGCCTCGAACAAGTGCCCTGCAGTGTAAAGCCAGAAAATAGTAGACGGATGCAGCGATAGAGACATAGAAACACTAACACACAGGGGCACACATACTGTACATGCTGAAGGAGGCAAACGTTGCCAGATTCAGTCTTGTACATTGCCCAGTTAAAGCTGAAATAAATGCTATATTTGCTTTTCATAAAGATAGCACTGGGCAACGGCTTGTAATTGCAGAGGAAATGCAACATGACAGATGGTTGTTCCTTTTTACTGTCCATGCTCAATAAATTCAATTGCACCATAAATGCTTTTTATTCGTACTGAATAGCCATGTAGAGCTACACAGCAAGCATTAAGTATAGTATGCATTCATCTGCAGAAAAATGCATCTTATCCAAATAATGTAACCTGAAACCATTCAGCCGTGAACTTCCTATTTAACGTGTTTTGCATTGTAATGGTTTGTTACCCTCCCAATGTGGGTCCAAAAGCATTTTTTTTCTCTTGAATTGCTCGTCTTCTCTATGGAATAGGAGGGTTGCTTGGCCTAGATTTATCTGCCCTGGATACACTAGGGGCCTTTAATGGGAACATAATGATATCAGTGCAGATTTACCTGGGCAGAGTCTTGCAGATAAATGGGTCAGAAGGATGAAAAGATGATGGAGCCACTCAGCAGGAAGGAAACCTAATCATAAGATGTGGTGGGGGGGTTAAAATGGGTGGGTTGGAAAGATTTAAAGTTGAACTGAAATTAAAAATAGTTTTTTTAAGAAATCAGAAGCCATTACTTTATGACCACCTGCTGGTCATAATTAAGGTCTACTTTTTGCCGCCAAAATAACCCAGACCCGTCGAGGCATGGACTCCTCCTCTATTGAATCGGACTACACGGGCCAGCCCTGCCACCTACATGCATCAATGAGCTTTGGTCGTCAATGATCCTGTCACCGCTTTTCTCACCTTCAACCACTTTTGATAGGTACCGACCACTGCAAACCGTTTAGGAGATGCTCTGACCCAGTCATCTAGCCATCACAATTTAGCCCTTGTTAAAGTCGCTCACATCCTTACGCTTGCCCATTTTTCCTGCTTCTAACACATCAACTAGGACACAATGTTCACTTGCTGCCTAATATATCCCACCCACTGACAGGAGCCATGGTAACGAGATAATCAGCTGTCAGTGATCATAATGTTATGGCTGATTGGAGTATATATATCACTGTTTTTTGCATAAATATTGTTGCAAAAATATTTTGTGGGCGGGCATGAAAAAATTGTTCCTTACAGTTCCAACAGCCACAAAAATGGCATGACATAGGAAAACAAAAACAGATGCTGTTCATTTTTTTCTGATTTGGTTTTGAAACAGAATAATCAAAGAAACAACCATACAAGGATTCTTATGCAAAAAGCACGTGATTTGATTTAATTCAGTTCGCTTTACTTAAAATCTTGATTCAGTCCAACTTTCACTCTGTTCCAGGTCCAGATTTGAATTGAATCTATGTGATTCATTTCAGCTCAAATCAATTCAGCCTTTGATGCCAGCCAAAGACAGCGCTGTTTAAGTTGTGAATTCAAGCTGTGGCACACACGCCGTCCTTTATGCAACACAATCACTTCCTCTGACATGTTGGCATGCCTGTAAAGCAGTTTGTCCATCTGTGCTTGGCCTAGTTTTGGTTCACATTGGTGCCATTCCAGACCTCATTCTCAAAGGGGACAGACAGAGACACACAGTGTGCCTCGCACTGGATAAATATAGCCTTGACATTCAAAGGGCCTGTAGTTTGGCTAGTCGATTCATTTTGGCAGACGCAGAATAATCAGACGCCCCAGCAGTGTGTAAACTCAAAACCAAGCTCAAATGAACAGTGTTCATTTCAGTTTGGTGGGTTTCATAATTGACTCATCCTACACCAAACACACACACAACACAAGGTGCATACACTGTGCATGCCACGTACAGGTATGAGCCTGCCTCAGATTCAAGGGAAGACGCACTGATTGTCGTTCTCACCGTAAAAATAAGGCGTCCCTCAACCCGCAGAGCAGTTCTCCACCACTGCTCCAAGGTGTCAGGTTATGTAAGGGCGTGTGTGTGTCTTTGCGTTAATACCAGCCACCAACAATCTTGGCTAACTTGGCACAAGATGAGAGGGATCTGAATTTACAAGAAAAGGAGCGGGATTATTAACAACTTACGTGTGTGCGCGAGTATGTGTACAAATAAAAGACAGGATAGGAAAAGTATGTGAGAGTTCCTGAGGGAGATACAGCGGGGTGGAGCACTGAAAGGTTCTGAAGGTCAGGCCTGTCCTCTTACACAAATTAATGAGCGAGTGTGTGCCGGATCACATGCTGAATTTGCACAAGATCTGTGTAAAAAGTGTATGTTTCCACAGTAAGTGTTATTATCTTGCAAACACGTTGAGATGATTTGGACTGAATCTCTTCACACTGTCTATCTGTGTACTTTGATTAAGATTTTAGGTACATATTTGGTTAATAAAGTGCAATTTTTCCTTATATTTGCTTTGAAGGGTTAATTAAAAAGGTTGCCTCAAAATATTCATGATGTAAAAAGAAGAAGAAAAACGCAACAAAGGTTAAAGTTCTATTTTGTAGCCGGGTTTACCTTCATGTTATGCAAATTCAGAGCGCCTTTGAGTAAGCTTGGCAACATTCCAGCTTCTCTTCACTCACTTAGCTACAGGCTACACCTTGGGGGATCCATAAAACAGCGTATAAATCTAAATACTGATCCCACTTGTCAGCTTCCACATAAATCTTTGAATTGTCTTCATTGTCATGTTCACCCGTTTACGCATTGGGTAAAACTGTAATTGAAAAAGAATTCAGGTTAGTGTGTTTAGTTCAGTGTGTTCACCCGAAGGCAGGACACCCTCTCTGCACCGTGCAGTGTGATTGAGTAAGCGCTACTGTGAATGAATGCGTAATGTGTAAGGGCCGGATTGAAGCGACTGAGTAGGGCATGAATAATGGAAGCTGATGCAGTCGAGCCACTGCTGTAAAAGTTACCAGTGTCAGTGTGGGCTCCTTTTGACGATGGCCTGGCATTTCAAATTCCTTCAAAGCCTCTAAATGTGTGCAAAGGTTTTTTTATTTTTTATTTTGCCTTCTGCCGGCTCCAACTTTTGAAATTCAATCACCAAAAAAAAAAGAAGTATTTTATCCCTTTAGATGGCAGCCAATTTCCCTGTTGACATTTGGACGTCAGCGCTGACTCATTGGTGATTTGCATTAGCTCTCTAGAGTAAACAGTAGTGTATACACATTGGTAAAGCAACCATAGTTACAGTATATGAGTCACAGCTTAACTACTGTATGTTTACCAAGCTTAGTCTTGTAACAGTACACAGGGCTATCCCCAGGAATAAGGACACTCCTTGGGCTAATTTCTCTCCACCTAATAGCTTTAGTATCTTTACTTCATATTTGTTTAACTTGGGAAGGTTGACTGAGCACACCCTGCACACTCACTGTCAACATACATTCACACCTGGAAGCATCTACAGCCTGCTACAGACCAGGAGAGGAAGATTGCACAATATATGAAAAGCTGAAGAGATATATGAAGCTTCTTTGGCGACTAGACCCCATTGGTTAATCATTTTTCGTGGAGGTAGTAATGTCATGAATCACGTAGGATTATGCCCCAATGAAGTCTAGACATGAGTGGTGGAGAGGATCTGCAGAACATTAGTCTTCATCTGAAAATCTGAAAGGCGTTCCCACACATTCTGGGGCTGAGGCCAGCAGAAATTAAGAAAATCTCACCTCAAGTTCTATTTAGTAGTCTTTGTCTGGAGCAACTGTTCTGCCTTGACGTTGGCTTAAAAGTTGAGTAACGTGGACAAGAAGTCTTCAAAAGCGCTCAGGAAAAATAGAAATCTGGACGTCTGCAATTTCATGACAACTGCATCTGTGAATGTGAGAAAGAAAGAAACTGTTTCAAATTCTGACAACAACAAGAACATTGGTTTACAGAATTTGTGGCAATATCAGATTGGTTGAAGGGAAATAGGGAAAAAGGCGAGACTGTCCTCCCAAGAAAAACAAGACCAAAAATTGCCTAAAAACGTAATTTGCTAACTTTCAAGGGACAAAGACCTCTAGTGGCTGTGGTAATTATGAGTCCTGACCGTCAAGGGTGAAGTAGAAAATACTGCGACATTATTATAGGACCACATTTGCTGACAGAGGAGGTGGGTTTGGTGGGGTGGGTCAAGCAAACGTTTCCTGACAACACTCCCTAACCACTTGGTTACTATAATCATGATGATAAAGAACACCTAATCTTAATGAAATGGTTATTTTAAACCAAACCATGATCCTTTCTGATAACTAACCAAATTTGTGCTTAAACCTAACCACAGCATTGTTTTATAAACACTTAAATGTGTCGTGGGAGTCCACTGTTTGAAGTGACAGCGGGAAAAGAAAGAGGACTATAATATAACTAAGCTTAATTTGATTTAGCATTTAGGCCCAGGGGCTAGAGGTGAGCCACATCAAGAGTATCTGCTGATATTGGAGAGAGGGCTTCTCTTTCACTTGAAATTTCGTTTTTATTATATCCTTTTCCTTTAATCTAACAGGTGTTTGACTCAGTCAGTTGATCATATGGTTGTTCAATAATAAATGCTGCCAGGTGTTGCTGATTTGCTAAAGAGCAGTTTCTTGTGAGCAATTACCAAAGAATTTAAGAAAGTTAATATAACGCAGGATACTTTCCCAATTTGCATCTGTGCGTAATGTTGTCAACAAGAGCTATTTTGGGTCCACTCAGCAGGTCACACGTGACTCCATCAGTTATGATAACCTATTTGCAGTCCTTACTGTGTTTGTTGCCATATCAGCGTGGACTGTGTCGTATTGACAGTCAACAGAGCTTGCAATCGACACTTGTCAACAGTGGAAGGTTCCTGGGATAGCGTGGTCAAAACACCAACAGAAACATGGCCTGTCTAAATGACTCAATATTTTCACCAAAGAATGAAATGACTATGTGTAATGTAAAAGGTGTCAATTGTAGTAACAAACACAATATCACCTGAATCTGCAGTTCTTCTCTTCTGACCCTCAAGTGGTCAAAGAAATTGATTAATGCAGGTTGATTTAAAGGTAAATCACAGGAAGGGAGGGGTCATAGCGACTACTGAGGGTGTGAATTTGGTGGCGTTTTAGCAATTTAGCAGAAGTTTACAGTCTTAGTCTTAGTCTTAGTTTAGACTTCATACATTTAATTTTGACTACATTCAAACCACCTTTTGACGTCAACATTTCCAAATTCCTGGCTACTATATCAAGTGTGGGAGGGGTTTGACGTTCCAGTGAAAAAGACCACTTGTCAATCATTTATTGGGCAGCCCATTTAAACCACACCTGTCACAATCAAATGCCTGTGAAGCCTTGCCAAAATACAAAAAAACAAAAAGTGGAATGTGCAGGTTGGATTTGAAAGGCTCACTAATTAACTAACACTACACTTTTGGGCTAAGTACAGACTTTTAATATTCAGCTTGATGCAGTTCAGACAGAACATTCAGACCCTCTACTTGTGAAATTGCGATTAATTTAACTTTTATCACACTTAGTTCTATTCAGATCAGGGAAAGGGCATACCTCATGAGTGGTGATGCTCAGATGATACTTGGTGACTGGCTCTCATTGTGTAAGCCGGGCACTCAGCATCACATGCAGACTGCGAATCCAGGATGGGAAAGCCCATGCGCTAATGGCAGAAACACTGGTACACATGCTTCTAATGCACATGTATGCCAGAGGGCCTACATATATACACATACTGATAAATAAATGTATGAAGAAGTGAGCAAACTGTCACACAACCGCACACTGAAGCTCTACAATATGCGGTGTGACTTGGGATTTACATACCTTACAAATGTGAACTCTGCAACCCCTTCATGACAGCACCAGAGGGCTGTGTGTGTGTGTGTTTGTATGTGTGTGTGTGTGGGGGGGGGGGGTATTAGGGAGAGAAGGGAAGAGGCGTTGCCATGTTCTGTCACACATGTTCACACCAAGCATAGTAGAGGGAGATGGGAGGTTAGCAGTGTCAGACACATGCTAGATCACACAGACACCTGCACATCAACAGCACATATTCCAGTGCTTATTTCAGAGCAACAAAGGACGGATTATACAAGATTGTATAACGCTTTAGTTTATTTTTGCATTCAAATGTCAAAGTCAGGTGAAAAAAAGCTAATTCTGCAAGAGAAACTGAAAAGAAGCTTGATGTCAGCATTTTGTTGCTGATGAATTTCCAGACTTTTAACATACTACATACTGGCTCCATAACACATTGCCTGCTCAAATGTCATATAATCAGGGTAACCCCAGGACCCTCCAAGTTAAATTTAAGACTTTTTAAGACCTTTTTAATACCACCTGGGATGAAATTTAATGCCAACTTCACTGCCGTATAATGGAAAATCTGTATGACTTTTAAGAAAATTATAATATACCAAGTTACCTGAATTTAATTAAATATTTTATTATAATACTCACATTCATATTTAATACGCTATAGCTTTTTGGGGTGTGTTTGTACTCTGACAACATAAAATGAATAAAGGATGTCACTTGAAAAGTGGTGGGGACAGAGGGGTTCCGATTAGGGGTGTGACGATGCACAATACTGGGTTCACGAGAACAAGACAAGACGATATTTTAGCACTATTTTGATGTAATGCAGGTTTGTTTCTTCTTTATTTATATTGCATTGCATGTATTCTTATTGTGCAAATAAATCTTTCTCAAAGCATTTATTTGTTTTGTTTTTTTCATTTCTTTTTGCAAGCCATTTTTCAGAACATATTTAACAAATGCTTTAAAAAAAAGTGATGGAGACATGTCTCCAGCGTCCCCAGTGTAATTGACACCTATGAAATGAATAAATTATTTGTTGCACTAAAAAAAAAAATTTAATTGTGAAGTTTGAGTTGTTACAACCTTGGCTAGATAAGATATGTAATGTAATATAATATGTCAATGTAAATGCCAGTTACTTCAGTGATTATTCATACTGTTCTGTTTTTGAAATCTAGGCTGCTTGAAATATGGTATTATATAGTATTGGCTTGAAAACAGCGGGGATAAGGAGTTGGGCTCCGATTTGTTTTTTCCTCTTCCCGGTGATCGGCGCATCTGGGTGATGTAAGTTTAATGTGCGTTAGCATGTTGGATGTTTTAAATTGTAAAGTCACACACACAAAAAGTATTTATTTATGACGTTACGGCATTTCTTTAATCCTACGAGAGGACAAGAAATAATTTAAGAACTTTGGCAATGAAATTTAATACATTTAAGGCCTTATTTTTAGAATATTAAATTTAAGACTTTTTTAATGCTTTGAAGACCCCGCGGGTACCCTGTATATTATATCATATATTTTGAAAAAACAAAAGATATTACAGAGCTCCTCTGTTTTCCTCAGTTCCTGGGTTAGTGTTGTCCTTCTGAATTTGGTATTTTCAATCATGCTGTGCCTGTAAATAAAGCAGCACATCGCTGCAGTAACCAGCAGGAGTTGGCAATTAGTGGATTAGCTGCTAACGCTGTTTCTTACTTAAATGAGTAATCTGTTTGCTTACTTAAATGAGTAACAAAGTTAAGGTGCCACCATCATTTTTTTTTATAATGATGTGAGTTTTGAATACGGCTACTGTATTTATTATTCTGATCTGATCTGTGGTTGTGTAAGAATGTAGCCAATTGTTTGATAATTTTTTTTATACGTACTGGCCAATCTTTATCAGTCAAGCTTTTTTCCAGACACTGAGAAGTGCTTCTCTGATAAAATACTGTGAATGTACGATGTGATAGATGGATCAAAATCACCTGCTGAGCTCAGTGAGATCCTGATGCATCTCATCTTGTAATCAATGTAGTTACTAGATAATGTTTTAAACAATGGCCTCACTTGTTAAACGTCTCCACTTTAGAAAGACGCACTGTGTGACACTGTGTATGACGTTAAGTTCCTCCAGAAGACATACTTTACGAGTATCCAATCGTCAGCTTGTCAACAAAGCAATTATTTACAATATTATCCTTAGCAAAGAGCAGTGATTTGTTTTGTATTTGTACTGCCAATCATTTCAGCAGCAATAAACAAGCATATATTTTTTCCATATAGCAAATTTTTTGAATATGTGGGCAGCCTGTTTGGACTAATGAATTAAAAGAAATACAATAAAAAGAAATGGCATTAAAGGGAAAACTACTCTTCTTGTTAGTAGGTCAGTTTATTTTTCTATCAAAAGAAAATCATTTAGCTCATGTCTCTGTTGTGATATCATGACATCATTATCAGAAATAACTTTTTTTTTAAAGTAATTTATACAGTAAGGGTCTCCATATCATTGGGATGCTTTGCTCCAAGGCATGACTGTTTCTCTGATGTATTCAGTAATTTCATTGAACATTAATTGAATTGCAGTGAGAAATGAAGGTGCAGTGGAACAGAACGAAGCATATGAATAATATTTCAAGAGCTAATTATGCTTAGGGGGTATTATCTAACTGGACTTTCCAGTTGCCATTCAACCAAGTCAAATTAATTTTCCATGCAAATTCGCCTCTTTCTCAGAAAGAGAGAAAAAAAAAATCATAAATGAGCAATTCAACTGTGGTTGCTATTTCCATTTCTGTCTCTAGTTGTCTAAGGAGATACAGACTGAATTTGACTCAGATGAGTGACTGAAATAAAGCAGAGTTTCAAGGTCCTTCCATCAGTAATAGAACATTCATGTTTCCAAAGCCTGACATGAAATCATTCAACACCAAAAAGTAATTCCAAGAAAATGATTACATGAAGTGAGCTGCACAAAACATGATGAAAAGTTTTTCTATTTTTATGCCAGATCAGCAGCAACCAGAAAAGCTTCATGTAATGCTATAACTGCATGGGTTAGTAATGCAAGATGTCATGTAATGTGTCTGAAAATGTGAAACACAATGCAATACTTTGTCATTGGTATGGCAACAAGAAGTGCAACAGTATAGCATGTCACAGTATCCAAATTTAAACATTAGTTCAGCTTAATGCATGAGAAGTAGCTTAATCAGCACATTTTTGTTGTAACAACAAATGCTCGTTTACAGGTACTGACAAGAAGTGTGTGTGAGCCTTCTCTGGTTCAGCTCAAAGAAACAGTTCAGTTCAACTGAGGGCATTGTTTCATTTGTACTAGAGCAAATATTATTTAGACACTAACGCCATGATTGAGGTTGGGGAAGTTGCCTCGGGGGGCTGTCAACTTCTTAAACAAAAACATTGCTAGCTAGTTAGCGACGGTCACTCTGGGGCGTCACGTCTACTGTACGGCTTTTCCAAAGCGTGTATGTGTGACGCCTGAGCACGAGAACAGGATGGGTATATATGAAACTATAGCCAGCAGACAGTTAGCTTAGCTAAGCATTGGGGGAAAAAAAGACTAACCTCTTACCATTCCTGTAAAGTCTGCCAAAAACACCTATCCAAGGAATACCCAAAGTCAAATGAATGAACCATTTGAGGTAAATGCATGGTTTTAGGCTTCTATGAAAGATAACACTCTGAAGTTTCTAAACCAACAGTCAGAATCACTGTAAGTGCTACTGAATTGATTAATATAAGCATGAACTAAGGATTTACATAGTCAATTCAGAATGGTCAAGCATTGCCTATAGTCGACTGTGTGTGTGTTGAGATGGGGGTTTACACTTACACACACTCACTGTAACATTAACACTGTACATTAACAGCTAAACTGAGGCTTGTGTTGTTGACCCTTTTACCTCTGCTCTGCTCGCCTACCATTCACCATTCTTGTGCCGAGTAATGCATGCCCGCCGTAGAACTCGGCACAACACCGGCACAACACCGTGCTCTGTCTTTCTTCCTCTTCTGCCACAAACACACACCCTACGCCACACATATGCCGCCCTTCTTTTAGGATTAGGATTCCAATTTTGGATTTATTCACAAAGATTTATCAAAAGCTTCTTTCTTTTCAACTTTTTTTAAACAGCATTACATGTTGATATTTATATAATAATAGCCTGTATATTAACTTATTGGGAGAAAAACAGTTGTGCTATGTAAAATCAGACATTGAGCGCCCCTATAAAGCCAAAATGGCATGATCCTCGTTTTTCTTTAAACATCACTCCATATTAGCCAGCAGCTTTACGCATATGTTTTTTACCGGTAGATCATGAACTTCCTAGTTGAAGCTACATTTCATTATTTTCATAATTGAATTGGCTACACGAAGTGTCAGTCATCGGCATTATAGGTTGCAATTAAATCCGGCCTACCCAATAAGGCCTAATAGGGGCTGGAAATTCCTTACAGCAATGGCTCTCGTTGGCTATTGTAGTCTGTGGACATGTAAGCTCCTATTGGGTCGAATTAGGTGTGAATTGAAAGGTCAGAGTTCAGCAGCCATTTAAGACATCGCAGTTGTTTTGCTCCTGACTCTGGGACCTTGATTTCCCAAATGAAATGCAAATTTTACTTTCATCTAAAAAGAGGTCTTTGGACCAACGGTCCAGTTCTTTTTCTCCAAGGCCCCGGTAAGACGCTACTGACTTTGTCTCTGGTTCAGGAGTGGCCTGACACCAGGAATGCAACACTTGTAGCTTATTTCCTGGACACATCTGAGCGTGGTGGCTCTTGATGGACTGACTCCAGCTTCAGTCCACTCCTTGTGATGCTCCCCCAAGTTTTTGAATCAACTTTACTCCTGAGTAACCATGACATAGCATAATTAGGGCTTGTTTTCCCCAACTTATGCACATCCAGTTTTATTTCAGCTCATTTCAGTAGTGCTAGGAAAATGCTAAGATCTACAGCTAAACTGTTCATTTTGTTCTCATTGTTTTCTATGCAGTTTGCCTATACAGCTTCTGACATCCAGAGCCAAACCAGACAGGCCTGCAGGCAAGGTCCTTCCCGCCCCTTGCCTACTGGACCGGGGAGGGAGGGGAGGCATGGCCTTTATAAAGTTGAATGGATGAAGAAATCAAAACCTCAACAGGCTCTGTTGTGCCAGAGTATCAAAAGGAGCTGTGGCACGGCAGGGGCTTTGATCACAAGACAAACACAAGAGGGAAAGAGGGGTTGATTTGGGGTGGAGAACGCCCGTGCTCATGAGCCCATAAAAAGAAACTAGCACACAGGTGTAAGGACATACAGCGTGGACATGGACATACTGTGCACGCACAATCACACTCTTATACACCCGCATGCATCGTCACATAAAGACCGTGTGGTGCTGCTCTCTTTGATGCCCGTCTGTGTTTGTGCCTGAGGCAAAGTCACACGATCACAAAGTCATGGTGTAGTGTAACATTTCATAATGAATGCCACTTAAGGCTGAACAGGTTTTACGACAGCTGGAGTTTGGTAGTTTTCCATTGTCTTTCCCAAATAAAGCGCCACACCCAATCACGCAGTTTGTCTAAAAGAGCACCTGGGCAATCACTGGAAAATACCTAGAATTTTTCCAAATTCTCTCACCAAACATTGCCCAAATGGTATGGTATTGGCTGATGGATGAGTGGAGGTAAAGGCAGTGAATTACCAAAACCAGAAAATAAAATAAATTAATAAAATTAACTAAAACTCTTGATTTTATTCTTTTAAAGCAAGGAATATTGTTTGTTTTGCCGTAAAGTGTGATTTAAACTTTTGCGTCGAATTGACGGCGTAGCCTCTGCATAGACAAGTACCCTACTCCGTAGCCTGATGGGCCCCTCCTCAGAAGTGGTGCTAATTAGCAGAGTTTCAGGAGCGGGACCACACATCAACCACGTCATCGCCAGCATTTCCATAAATAACCACACGTCCCAGCCCTTCTTCTTTGTTCTGGTATTCTATTTCCCCCCTTTCTGTGTCCTGCCTCCTGATCTCCTTCTTCCTCTCCATATGGTTATAAGGGGGTCCATCGTGTCCGGGTGCTACAGCGGATTTCCCTACCGTAGCTTCCCCACAACGCTTTCGAATGTCTATTCAGCAACTGCAAGCCTTGTACATCTTTCTGTTTCGATCATCAATAAATAATTTAATCATACCTGTTGATTGTGTGGTCCTTGCTAGTGAAATGTAACTACACGTCGAGGCGACACGGACCGTAAGAACTGTGATTGGTCGGCTTGGTAGCCTCACAATGCCTCCAAGCCAACATGAAGTGCTGTAACACGGTGGATCAATAAATCGCGCTTAAGAATTGAAAAACTGAAAAAGTTAGTTGCACTATAAGCCCATGTCCAAGGCTTTGGCAATTTTCTAGGTATTAACACCTACTTCCCACCAGTATGGTTGATGTTTCAATAGGCCAGCAGGACCCAATTGCAGCTTATGTCAAATCACTTTAGGTCAGGAAAGAGTTTGATTACTTTCTCCAGCTTGAAACCTTGTTATGGTATTTTCATCAATCAGCTGCCTGCACAACTTGGCTCTCCTGACCTTTTCACCTGCACTTTTACAACGTAAATGTTTATGTTGCTATGTACCCTGAGTGTGGATTGGAGTGTTTTTGGATTGTAAGAGAACATTAATGTTCACATTGTGCACCACTGAGATGCACATTAATGTGAACAGATCCTACGGCTGCTGCCATTGACATCTTTTTATGCTACTATTTAATCTCACAATGGCCCGCACAGCACCATTCACGTTTTTCTTCAGGGTATGTACCAATACTCAGCATAGATCAACATGGACTGGGTGACACTAGATCCACTCCTCAGTTCCGTGTGGCCCGTGTCTCCAGCCTCTGATTCCTAGGTTATGTTTTCATGCTATTATTCATTCATTCACTCAGTGTTTCCTTTTTCATTTAGTATGCTCATCTATCCTCTTGTGTCACTTTACTGCCTTTGTGTGTTTCCCGCTTCTTTTGATAGTCTGCCCTGCCCTGATTAGCCTCACGTGTCTAGTTTTCTTGTTTTCTTGGGTTTTGCCTGTTCCCGTAGGTGTTCAACTGGGTTGAGATCAGGTGACTGTAAAGAAGCAGCATTTTATTCACATAATTTTTGCTAACTACTGGAGCACGGAAGCGTCAGTATTAGATATGTTTCTCCACTCTTTTATTCAGGTTATTCCTTTAATCTGTCCCCTGTCTGTAGTTGAGTTTTAGAGTTCTGTTTAGCAAGGTTCACAGCGTCCTGCTTTTACTTCACCTGCCCAGGTCACATGTGGCAGAGCTCCCAGCGGGAAAGATCAGAGGAAGAAGTGGACATCCATCGACAAGCTGCGGGTCACCTTGGAACACTATCCTCAAAGTGGTCAAACAGCGGAAAGTCACAACCTATCTAAATCAGGTGTTAATTCTGTGTGCTGATAAGAGATTAAAGGGAGTGGAACTACAGTACAAATAACTATATGTTTGTCAAAACACAGTCCACCACTTTGTCCATTGAGACTAGATTTGCTTTCAACCCAGACTGCATTGTTTTAAGGGATTGTATGAAAATTGCTGGGCTGGGGTGTGGGGCTAAACAATACCTTTTTTCTTTTCAAAAAAAGTAATACCCTCCCCAGTATTTCTTTTCCTTTGATCCCTGTCCTTGACTTACCTGTCCCCCTAAAACTGCTCAAAATAACAAAGCAAGAAATGAAGACAGTATTGTAATAGAACATACATGTTCATAGCGTGCACCACTGAGGCTACAGCCACACAACTAAATGATCTCCATCCAAACCAGCGTTTTAGCTGCGTTTTAGAATTGATCTCCGTCTATATTAAAACAGCTGGAAACTAGTGGCCATTCACATACACTGGGCATGCGCATGCAGGTGTTAACATGAAGCAGATTGTCTACTCCGCAGTTGCAGAATATTCAGTGACAGAAGAAGTACTACTACAGACAAACTACGAGTGAAAACGAGGTGGAACTGTTGCTGAAAGTAATGCGGGAGTACAAAGAGACGTGGAGGTGGAAAACAGACTGGGTGTCGTCGCAAAGCGAATATGGCGACATGTCAAGTGTTATTTGCACAGTACAAAATACTTACCAAAACAAAAACACTGTCAGTAGCATCGTGTTTTTGCTTTGCATGACTGATAAAACCCAATCAGGAAGCCAAAGTCCTGAGAGATGTAGTCCAAAGTTCAGTGAGATGTACATTAATGAAATTCCTGCGCATATAATAATTAATGATCATTCAGCCACAGCCGTCAACATACCCTTTTTTAATCTAGCTATTTGACTAATACTTGAATACTAATTGATAAATATGTTCCCTTTTCTGACCACCTAATTTTCAAAATCTGTAGTTGTGTTTGTTGTTCATTATTATTATGTATATATATAATTTATTATTATTATATATTCAGAATACATATGTTAGGTCCATACTCACTGTCTGTCTGTCTGTTTGTACTGGAACTGTATTGGAATTGCAGTGGGCGGACTGTTTTGGTGGTCAAAATGGAAAACTGGATGGAGAAAAGTGAGTTATGGACTATTTACACACCAAACCAGTGTTGATGAAGGACAAACACAGCTCGTGAAAGTCAAGGTGTTCTCCGTTGTGGAAAGTTAGCGATAACCTTAATCATAGTTTCCTAATCAGCTGAGAGGGACAGAGGCCTCTGGAAATAGTTGACCCTATAGTCAGTGGGGTCACACGCCGCTACTAGTTTTGGTGTGTTTGTGTGAGTGAGTGTGTGAGCTGTGTCTGTGTGTGTATATGTTCATGTTTGCATGTGAATGTGTGTGTGTGAAAGTGTGTGTGTGTGTGTGTGTGTGTGTGTGTGTCTTCTGGGGTTTTGGACAAACAAAGGCAGGGGTCCTGTTGACGAACCAATTACAGAGAAGGAAGAATGGGGGAGGACACATCGGCTCAGCATGCTTTGCCCATCACTCAAATTAGAGATGGCAAGTGGAGTAAAAACAATCAGGATGTTATGAAGCACTTTCGTGTTTTAGGTACAGTTAACAAATGTTCTAGTAAAATCCGATTCAAATTAGTAGCAGTGTATCCATGCATGCAAATAATCTACTGACTGTACTGGTTATTTATCTACTCCCATTTTCAAGCTTCAGTTCTAGAGAAATCATCTTTAACTTCCACTTCCTTTGAGTATGAGACACAATGCAGAGAGTGTTTCTAGCATTTGAATCGTTTTTTTTTTAATTGAAAAGTCAGATCTTCATTTTATGTTTTTTGAAACATGGAATTCCACTCAGGAAAATAATAATAATTTATTTAAGTTGTGTTTTAAAACCTCAATAAAAACAATGGCCGTTTTTGCCATGTTAGCAGGATAAAGTTAGACTTACCTTGAGCTATCTGACATTAATTTCAAATTTTACCTGTTTTCAGGGCTCTATATGCTAACTTTTTTCCCAAGGAGTACATGTGCTCCTTAATGAAAAAATATAGGGGCCCACAAAGAAATTTAGGAGCATAGTGAAAACTAAGTAAAACAAACTTTGTAATGGCGCATAGATAAGATGCTTGCCTTTGGTGTGGGAGACCTGGGTTCAATTCCCTCTGTGAGACATCCACTGTTGTGTCCCTGAGCAAGTCCCTTAACCTGTGTGACCTTTGACATGTACAGCAATTGTAAGTCGCTTTGGATTAAAGTGTCAGATGAATGAAATGTAATTAACAAGGAATTTATTACATATTTAGACTGTGTGTGTTCCTTCTCCTTGTGTGTAACTATGCTGTGAAAACCTGTGGAGGACGTGGATAGGACTATGAAAGATTACAATAGGTTGTAGTCTTTACTCACACACTGTGCTTGTAAACAATTTTTCCAGTTCGCACGTATCTATTTTAAGGGGTATATGCAAGTGAAATACTCGCACTGTAGAGCCTTGGTCTTAGTTGACTTCTACAGGACGACTAAGACAACTTAAGAACCTTCAAAATGACCTTTTCCGATCTACTGTGTACTGGATAGTTATGAAGTTACAGCATTCTTGCGATTACTAAAAAGCATTTACTAACAGTGTCTTTCATAGGTCCCTCCCATTTCCAAATAAAACTTCTGGATTTGCAAAACATTTGAATTACATCTTTAATTACATGTTTGTGAGTGTGGATGCTCTCAAACCTGTGGTTTGTTTGCATAACAAAGACACAAAAGTAACTCCATAGATAGTTATACACAAATGTGTGAATTATGACCTTACAGAGACCTTTAACCTTTGGCTTTTCCTATGAGGTTATAGTGTGTGCAGTGGTAAAATTCATTATGAAGTAGTGATCATGTTGTATTATTTTCTTATCGAGTAATGTCGTGAGGGAAATGGAATAGACAGTTATAAATGGCTGGCTTGGATAAACTGTAGAAACTTTTAGTGCGGGATTTTCCCAAACGTCTACAGAGAACATGAATGTGAAATTAAGGGTACTTCCAGAAGGACTGCAAAAGCAGGTGTGCAGAATTTCATCTGTACAAACACAAAAATGCCAAAGTGTTATCTTTAACAAAACAATATTTTCTCCACGACAGGAATTTTTCCAGGAACCCTAAAAGCTTTTTAGTAAAACAGAAACTTTACCTGCATTCGGAAGAACCAGATCTAAATTAAATTAATTTTATTCCTCAGCATTAATTTTATCATTGAACAAACACAATGTGCTCAGTTAATCCAAAATAAGGTATAATTTAACCTCAAACCTGAATGTTTAACTAAGGAAAAGTAAGTTTTGTCTTGCTCAGGAGAATATGTAAGTGTGCAAAATTAGTAAGCAACTACATTACCAAAATGATTTCTATCAAATTACTTGTTTATTCTCAATTTTTAGAGTAAGTGTAACAACACAAAATGCTTTTTTTAAATAAAAATGCTGGCCTTTCACAAATATTTAGTGACCAAGCCTCCATTCTTTTCAGTAACTGCCACGAGCCTTCCATCCATACGGTGTGTCATTTTCTTGATCTGTTCACTATCAACTTTCACTGAAGCAGCAACCACAGCCTCTTAAATGCTGTTCAAAGAGGTGCTTTGTCTTCCCTGACTGTAAATCATACGTTTGAGAAGAGCTCACAAGTTCAAGTCAGGTGAGGAAGGGGATCAGGTCATTATTCGGCCATCTTTGAGGACCTTGCTCACTTCATCTGTCCATAAAACCTTGAAAAATCTGTCTTAAGGTATTTCATTGCCCAATCTTGACTCTTAAACTTGTGAATCTTATTCAGTAGTGGTCGTGTTTCAGCCTTCCTGACACTTGGCACCTTCTGGACACTCCAGGTAGGTTGCACTTCTGGAATATAGTGGCACTGGAGGATAATGGGATCCTGGTGGCTTCACATTTAATTCTACTCAAGTCTTTTGAAGTTAATTTGCACCTGTTCATCTCTGTGAGGTTTCTGCGCCCCAGCTGACTATTTTCAACAAAACATTTGATTGTCTGGTGGTCAAGCCTCAAAAGTTTAGCTATTTCAAGAGTGTTGCATCCGTCTGAATGGCATTTTACATTTTTTGACTTTTCAGTGTCAGTTAAATCTCTTTTTTGGCCCATTTTACCTGAAGTAATGAAGCTGCTTAATAATCATGCACACCTTGATATAAGGTGTCATTCACTTCGCCACACCCTACTTCATTATACAAATAAATTTCACCTGAAAATGAGCATTCCTCCAATGAGCATTCAAGTTTATATGGTTTGGAGTAGGAAAATGTGCATTTAAGCAATTATTCAATCCAATCCAATCCATTTTATTTATATAGCACATTTTAAAAAACAAAGGTTTACAAAGTCCTGAACAAGAAATAAAACATAAAAACACGTAGAAAACACATAGAAACACCTAAAACAACAAGACTACACAGCTCTCATGCTGGGTTAAAAGCCAGGGAATACAAGTGGGTTTTAAGATAGGATTTAAAACATTCGAGGGTCGGGGCCAATTTGACCTGTGGAGGTAGCTCATTCCACAGTTTAGGGGCTGCTGCTGCTCACCCCCGGTTTTTAACCTGGTTTTTGGAGCGACCAGCTGAAGTTGGTCAGTAGACCTAAGTGACCGTGGGGGGGTGTAGACTTGTAAGAGGTCTGAGATGTAGTGAGGTGCCAACCCATTCAGTGACTTAAAAACAAACAATAAGATCTTAAATGTATTCTAAAATGGACCGGGAGCCAGTGGAGCGAGGCCAGCACTGGTGTAATGTGTTCATGCTTGTGAGTTCCAGTTTAAAGACGACTTACTGTAAGCGTTTTTCATTCGGAATACTTATTTGCCTAATAATTGTGCGTGCATTGTAGTTCCTGCTCTGTGAAAAAGTCCCCACTCCTGGGCTACTTCCCACAGATGGAACTATTAGTTACCTGTCACTGACTGTGCAAACACAAGCCTCAAGGCTGCTACAGTAATACTAATATACACGGACAAAGAATGCAGCTTTCTTGTAATTTGTGTTATGTTGTCGACTTCCCAATACAAGAGATGAGAGAAACAGCACAATGATGATCAAGAGGGCAAATGAGAAAACCTTATTTGCTAATAACTAGAAAACACCAACCAATGCTAATGTGGAGACAGGTTTTCTGCCTTTGTGGCATTTTCAGTCCTCTTTTTCCCTTTAAGTCGCCTATCCAAAGTCACAGAAAGACAGAAAGGGAAATAGTAAGACAAGGGTTTCGGAGGTGAGGAGGGTGACGAGGTAGTGAGGGAGGTAAGGAAAAATGGCTGCACAAAATAAAGGGAGCTGTAGAACTAGAAGAAAGAGCATGACAGTAAAAATTGAAGGTGGGGTGGGCTTCTCACAGGTGTTTTTTTCCCTTTGAAGAGGGGATTCCTCCCTCGCCTTTAAGGAAGAAAATAATTAACACCTCTGCAGTTGCCATGCCAACATGCGGTCTCTCACTCTGCTCTCAGCTGTGAGCATTCCTGGGCGTAATTACCCACAGTTCAAGGGCCCTCCATAATTACCCACAATCCATCTGCACTTCCATCTGAGAAAGAGACTGCAGAATGAGGAGCAGAGAGGCACCGGCACTTATTTGCATATTCTGTCTCGTAAGATGGTGCATAGATTTGAAAGGTCACGTGTATTCAACAGAGGGCATGGCAGAGAGTCACAGTGAGCCTTAACATGACATTTCCTTCAACGATGTATACATGTTACTTCCCTGTTTCTCTTTATATTGTTTTCACTACTCGCTTCCTCACCTCCCAATCAAAATTGCATTAAATTTTTGCGTTTTAAAGACAAGTGAGTTTCTTCTTGTGGGAAACTTGTTGGGAGCCATCATCATGGCATGATATGTTCTGGGTAATTTGAAACTAAATAAGCCATTAATATTTATATTTGAAGATAAAGGCACTACTTTTTTCCCAGGGATCTACAGTGGTTGATGCATACAGTACTATGTGTTTTTTTTCATTCAGCAAAAGGCCAAGAAGGAAACACAACCCCTGAAGACATGTAAAAACATTTGCTAATTATCTAGCTCACGCGTGTTAGCTGGTGTTAAACAAATATACATTTGGTCATTTTTCTTTCATTGTCAAACAATGTTGCCGTATTGTCCTTGCCAATCATCCAGAGTGATAAATATTTGAAGACTTTCCAGTGGCATCCTCATCACGCGACATGATGATGAAATTACACATGCCAGTATTGACACATGAGGTGAAAGCTTATTATATTCGCAGGAAATAATTGGACATGTTGCATATAATTATTCATTAAGCACTCGGTGTTATCTTGGACAGGCACTGGCTGCGGTTGGGGAAGTTGAGATTACAAAGCAAAAGCTAACCAATTACGGCAGAGGACGGGGGTCTTGTATTTCAAACTGCTGAGCATGCAAACCCCATTGACATGCAATTAGTTAGGCTATCGTTAGGAGGCATTTCATCGCCGACGCTTCTCGATTAATTCTCATTACCTCCCTATTTATGTGTGTCTGTGTGTGTTTATGTGTGGTTTGGCAAGGATACTGAAAGAGTGTAGTGTTTTCAGTGCTTTTCAATGCAGATGGTCATTATGCTAATCGGTATCATTACAGAAGCCCAAAAGACCCAAATGGAGTACTTTAATAGACGAGGACCACCTTCTTTTCCTTTTTTTGCGATTCTCAGATGCCATTGGCTCCTTTAAAGGGGCACTCCACAAATTTAACACATGTAGATCAGCTTACTCATGACTGAGTATTACTCAGCCTGTGAAAACTGTTGTATAATGTTGTCTGTGGCTTTGAAGGGAGTGATCCAAAGTTTGAGAAATAACTCTCAGACTTAACACAGAAAGCCGTTTTACACAGTGGATGTATGGGGTTTGAAAGATTTGTGGATTTGCGAGGCAAGTTCTAATGAAAGATGCTATCAAGTTACATTAAGGGGAACATAGGATTATGGGGAATGTAGGGTCCACTGTTTGTGGAGCTTGACCCAAAGTCTGCATAGCCTGTTCTCTACTGCTTCGCTTTGGGCTATTCTTCTTTTAATCTGTTTTATGGAGATGCAATACTAAATTGCTGGAGTACTCCTTTAAACCAATGAAAGCAGAGTCTGTTACTTTTTGTTTTTCATATAAAGAACTTTAAAGGAGAAACTAGCTTCTTTAACGCCTTCATTTCTTCTTGTTCTCCTGGATCACATTAACATTCATTACAAATGACATGCACAACTACACACACACACACAAACACCATCTACCAAGGACTTTTCCATAAGAGGCTAAACCTCCTCCATTGCCCTAGAAAGTAGTGACGATAAGCTGCCATAGCATTACTAAACCAAACAGAAAGAATCTGGTTTGGAAGGACTGACACACGACCGGTGATTAATGTCCAGAATAGAAATGTATTGTTATAAATGCTATAAAAAAAACTGGCATTGGTATGAAAGGAAAATAAAACTACCAAGTATAAAACTAGAATTTTAATAATAAAGTTTTATCTAAATTTTTCTGGCAACTGTTATACATATCAAAGAATCGACAACAAAGAAAAACAAAGACTATTGCAGTCAGTTTTATATGGGTACCACCAGGGAAGTCACAACAAGAAATTTACCGTCCAAAAGTAAAAAAGATGAAGGCATTGATGCCGGATACTATAGATACCGGTTTAAGATTAAATATAGTTTTCTGTAAAACAACGCATCAGGTGTTAAAATAAAGGCAATAAAAAAGACAAAAGGGAGTGCAAAAAACGCTGTACCATATTAAAAATATATATGTTTGCACACTTAAATATCCATTGGGTTGATATGTCTAATGAAAAAATATATTCTGAACTGTGTCATAACTTATCATGGAAGTGTTTTCACCTACAAAAAGTGTGATTAATCTGACTTATTAAATATGTTTTTAGTAAAAATGTGTCAGAAAATAAACAACATGTTATGTGGCTTGTGTCTGTTGGTAGACTAGCAGCCAGAGCTGCCGTTAAGTGGAGCTGCTATGTTAAAATTAACCTTTTAATTACCCTGATCATGTAAACCTGAACAGAGCCTATTTGAGTTTGAAGACCCAGTAATACAGACCTCCATCTCCATTCTCCGCTCAACGTTTTGTTCATTTCAGTGTGAGCGCTCAGGTGTGAAGGATTTAAGCATCAGGGGCAGGGCAGGGGGGAACTTTTTATTGTGCTGGTGTCATAGGTGTTGGGGTGAGGGGGTCTGCAGCTGCTTTGCTTGCTATTGTCACTGTGTCATAACATCAGGACCAATGGATTAGGGCTTCCTGAGGTTTCATTTTCTGCACAATGTGCCCAAGCTCCATGGTGACATGTGGCTATTAGCCACGCTGGTGAATAAATAATGAGGTGACCACTGCAAAGATGGAAGACGAAACATAAACACACCCTGAGCTGTTCAGCTCACGTAGCTTGTGTGTGTGGATGAGCAGCTCACTTATGTGTGGGTTTGTGTGTAAGGACTCATGCACATGTGTCTTTGCACTTTGTTTCCTGAACCACGTTATGAGATGGTAAAATGTGTGTGTGTGTGTGTGTGTGTGTGTGTGTGTGGGTGTGGGTGTGTGTGTGTGTGTGTGTGGGCACAGACTGCTGACCAGGCAACCCGTGCCAGAGCCCGGGCCCTCACAGACACACAGTCAGCACAATGCCTGTCACAGCAGCCAACCAATCAGATCGCTCAAACTGCGGGCCAAAGGGCAGATAGGAACCGTGACAGGATGCTCTGTGCAGTGGCATAACTGGTGGCTCAGTTCAACTTCCAGTACTGATGGTTGATGATATCTTGTCTTAGTTGTTTGATGAAATATAGGCTCAAAGGAAGCCAATGAATCAGGCTCTTTTTCCCTCTACTAACATGTTGGTCTGTCTACACCTGGTTATCTGCTACAGACAGGAGGGTTCACCATCAAAGCCTAAATTTAATTTCGTTGCAGGCAGGAATAAGACATCAGAACATTTATAAAGTAATTTCTGGGCTTCAGAAATGCTGAGGTCATGAGTCAAAGCCTCCTCCTTACCTCCCCTTTAGCTGTTCAATTATATTTTGTGCATGTTTTACATAATTTGACTAGTTCTTTCAACTTTCTGGTGAAGAAATACTGAATCTTTGATTGATTGATCAATTTTGTTGGCCTAAAGAGGAGTGTGTGTGTGTGTATATAAATAAACATGTGTTTAAATTTAAGTACAGCATACTGGTGCAGCCTAGAAGTGATGTCCATGTTACACAAAATCCCAGATAAATTGCTGAAGTCCTGACCTCGGTGTCCTCAATGACACATACAACCCTGGTTGTGTTTAAAAAAGCCAACTTAACAGCTTTCAACAAGTCACAATCACAATAGTACTATAGACATATAGATTTCTTAACGGTAGTAACAATTGCCAGGGTTTCTACAGTGTGCACCAAATTAAATTCAGCACTTTTAAAGACCTATACCACTTAAAATGCTAGTTTAATGCATTAATCACATCCATACTGGTCAAAAAATTATGGACAACCAGTTTGGAATATGAGACCTACAATTATTAGTACATTCATTTATTGATATTCATACCACATTTTTCAGTGCTTCCCAGCTGTATATAACAATAATATAATTAATCAATTAACAAAACATGGACCCAGATAACTGGCAGAAAAGTGATGGCTTTTTAAGTTACACATTAATGATATAGTTGATAATATTTATATATATATATATATATGTAGTTTTTGCTCAAATTGACACTTATGAGTTGATGAGCTTCCTAGCAACAGAGGTCTGATGGTGCTGATTGAAACTCCACAAGTAAGGATTAAACAGCTTCCTGTATGCACAATCCACTGTTGCACGAGTCTCACTTGTACTTTATAAATGCATAGTGTCGCCCAACAGTCCACAACCACATACATATGTTATTGTCTACAGCTGGAAAAGAACAACATTCAAGAACTTCATGAATAAAACGATGTGATTTTTTAACTTCTAAGGCCTTTTTTTGATGGAACTGAATTCAGTGCTTTAAATACTTTTTAAGACCGGCAGATATCCTGAATCTCTTGTTTGTGTTTGCATTTCACATAGCAATGGATACACAATTATTATAATACAACATTGTCATACAGTATTTAGTTATAGCTCCACATGCGGTGATTAGAAAATCTTCTTTACAGTACAAAATGTTCACTGTCCATTTGCTATGGCTGATCGTAATACCACATTCTTTTGCATTTTAGTTCTGCCGTGCCCTTCAGTTGTTCTATCAGCATCATGGGTCAAACCTCCTTTTTGGTCCACATCAAAACATCATAAGCCGTATGTACAAATACACCAAGGACATTGCCCTGATTTTGAACTGCAGCCTTTTTTGTGCAATCCCCATCTTATTTGACTCAAACCATAAAAAATGCTCATCTGTTTCTTTTTATCACCACCCTGTCCTTTGCAATTGGTACATATTTAAAAATGGGAAACCATTAAAGGATAATGGCCTTTACCTGGATATATCTCATTAGAGTGCAAATGTAGCTTTTAGATTTTGAACATGCAAGGTACAGTCAGAGCTCCCTGGACCATCTCTGGCCCTGCTGCCCTTCCCTCCCGGGGTCATGGGCCTGGGGGATTTAAGGCTTTAGTCTCAGTATCCTCTTAAGACAGGGATGGGCAGTTAAATGGATCAAGTCATTGGAGGGAAGTGGAGCACTTAGCTGAAACTTTCATGTATACAGCATGAGGACCGCATATACGCCAGCTCTGCCGCTGAGGATTAACTACCAACACAGCTGCTTGGGGGAGGATTTCTAAAATGGTTTGAGCAATAGACTTCGAAAGTGATTATTGACTGGTAAATAGCAATCTCTTAATAAGGATAGGAGGTGAAAACTCAATTTAAAATGTAAACCATTTATGTCAACGGTTAAGTAAAACTTGCAACATCGCTTTGATAGCTAAAATTACATCCATATGGATCGCCTAAGGAGACCCCCATTAGAAGGAAGGCAATGAAAACATACCACCTGTTTTTAATTTTTCCATCAAAACTGTGCTAATCTTTCCTACCGCAAAATGTTTTACTACCTCAGTTCTGAGTTGGGCAGCTTGCCAGCCTTTTTACATGGTAGACTCAGAGGCCAAGCCAAACCCAAAACCTGAACTGACGCAATAAAAGCTTGCTCCTATCCAAATGATCAAATAGGATTTGTTTTTATGAAATCTACTACACTAGCCCTGCGGCCTGTTCTGTCCCCTCCTGCAGTATTTATGTAAACACACACACACACACACACACACACACGCACACACACACACACACACACACACACACTAACCAGCTCAGATATGAATGAACTGGGCTAATATGGATGGTTTCATGATGAAAAGCACCAAAGTAAGAGAATTTGGGAAGCAGAATAGAGTGAGTGTGCATATGTGAGTGTGTATGTGAATGGTTTAATGCGTGTATGTGTGCTGGAAGCCGTGGTTCTGGAGCTTCAGGGCTTATTTGCCAGTTGCTAGTTTCACTGAGGGCCTAAATGACCTGGTACATATGCTGGCTATGTCACATTAAGATAATTAAACACTAGCTTAACACCAGGTTATGTTAGATCTCTCCTTCATCAAAATAAAGTTAGGATTTCTTTCCAATCCACCGAGCCACTTGAACTCAATTGTGTCCTGAAAGCGCCCAGAAAGTGATACACTAGCATAACTTCAAAAACAAATACATTTCACTATCATAAATATGCCATCTAATGCAATCAAAATATCACCGTGTTTCACTCCTCACTTTGTCCTCCTCTAACTTCCTGGCTGGTTGGTTGTACGCACAAATACAGGCACATGCACATGAGCGTGACCCTATCACTTTCTGTGTTAACTGTGGAGTACATGTAGGGAAAATATTAACATTAGCAGGAGCAGCATATCCTGTATAAATGATCCGGACAAAACATATACATACATTATATAAAAAGTGTGAAAGTGAAGGCGGGAGAGAGTGCGTAGAAAGAGCTAATGAACAGTTATGCAATGTGGCTGCCAGATTACGAGGCTGACTAGGGACCTGACATTGTTACATAATGCTGAGTCCAGACAGTAATCCATATAGCGACCTGGCCGACATGAAGCACACATGACTAGTAGCCTCAACTTGTCCTGGACAGGGTTACTGCAAGAGAGTGCTGTCTCTCAAAGGAATATTGGAATGTAGAAAATGTATTATAATATATATATTCTAAATATATTTTACTTTTTCTACTGCTGGTGACACTGTATTTAGGTACACCACTAAAAACCTGGTCACACCAGAAAATGGCACACAGAAATGAATCCACGTGTAGTGACTACTCACAGGCCTTGCAGGTAAACTAGCTGAACCGCTAAAGCACAAGTCAGTCACAATTGCTGTGTCTCAATTCAGATACTTCTGTTAGTATAGTTCCACATAGTTCACTGTATAAATTATGTACTTTCTTGCATATTTGCATGATTTTTGACAGGGTAGTGTTGTCTCAAATGAAAAACAGCCGCTGTGCACTTGAAATGACGCCCGCAACATTTGACCGCATCTTGTTCTTCCTCTTCTTTTTCTTCTTCATTTTAATGGTGAATTGTAACCAGGCAGATCATCGCCAACATTTGACCATGATTGTCAACTGCCAGAAGATCTGCCAGCTTGTTTGTTCACATGTGCTTCAATCATCTCATGTGATGCTGCTCAGCCAATCAAATCTGTGCATTCCGATGCTAGCGAGTCGAGTCCGCGAGATTCAGCAGAGACGTTTTGGAAACACACACGAATTGAGGACACGAAAGGGAAAAGATGCTTCACATGGCTTTTAATCAAGAATGTACAGATTTTTACAAGTACATTCCTCCCACGGGCAGTTCAACACCAGATTATCTCATAGATCTCCAATGCTAGCTGGCAGGACAAACTAGAGTTTCTCACTGAACAAGAGAAAGTAGGTAGCTCTGTAAGAGGGAATGAAAGAGAAGAGTCGGCATTACAGCTGTTCATTTGTTATGATGTGTTGAGTGTTTATTATATAAATGGTTAAGACTACACTTCATCACTTCAAGCTACAGTTTTTATTTCATTTTTTCAAAAAATTAGGCACTTTATTTTAGTTTACTTAAATTTAGAATTTATTATTAGAGTAGTTATTATTTATTATCCCTCCGGTTTGATGTGAAAACTGACTGAAATATTATTTGATTTGACAGTCCGTTGTTGACTAAAAACATATGTTGACATAACTATACGTTATGGTACTGAATGATAACACAAGTTAGTCGTTTTGATGTTCCGGACCTTTGCTTCGGGAAAGTGTCTCTAACTTGACCTCTTTGAATTCTAATTGAATATCCCTGCTCTACACTTTCCTTGGCTGCCATTTTCACAAGTTTGAAAATAGCCTGGTGGTCCCTCCCCTTCCACTACATAGCCAAGATGGCAACCATTGAGGGGGAGAAGTATCCAGCATTCCACACTCAACTTTTTGACTATTATGAGTGTACCACTGCATTTTGCCAGACTTGTCAGTGTGAATGCACTTATGCACTCAAAATAGCAAGTGTCAGTACTAGGCTATGGAAGGGTGTGAATTGAGACACAGCAAATAGCTTCCCTAGCTCTTTTCTTTTCTCTTTGTACTGTGCTATCTGCTCGCCGTTGCATTTCTTCTTTAGTTTTCATTAAAAAATAGTTTTATTGAACAAAAGTTCAACAAGCGATTGACAACTGCTTGTTAACTAGGTACAATAACGGCTTGGGAAACAACATTTTAAAAATGTTGGTCAATAGAGAAAGTTAAACACAAAAGTTAAACTCGACATGAAAAATCTGTTTAATTTAAATTCTGGTGTTATTGGGCCTTCTGTATCCATTCACTTTTGGTAATGTGGTCTCATTTTTGTATGAACTTCTTAATAATCCAAACATAATAATATAAACATCTTTTACAAAGCAATCTTCAAGGCAGCGCACTCTTACATGAGGACACTGGTACGGTAAACATGCTTGCAGTGAACATGATGTATATCCTGCATACAGGCCCTTCAGATTTCCCTGGCAGAGAGCACCAGCTCAACCAAGCTGGATCAATTTCAGTCACCGGCTTACCAAAATGATGTGGCTGCCACCGGACTAGCGTGATGGGGCTAAAAATAAGCTCGGCCAATCCCGAGACTCTGATGTGGCCACGTACCCTCTGGTGAGTATGGTTTTATGTGTCCCCAATGAAACCCATCAAATTACAGATGCAAACGCAACCGGACCCCTCATCAAAACTATTTCGGCTCACTGACACAGTTTACTAAGGCAGTAATTAGAGCAAAGGAAAATGGGAGGCATCCCAGGCACGCGGAGCAAAAGAGAGACAGGGCAAAAAATGAAGAAACAGAAGAGAGAAAGAGGAGGATGGGCAGTGACAGCTCATCAGTGGGCCATAAGCCATTTTTATTTCGCTCTCTCTGCGCCCTCCCTTTGTCGTTTCCTCTAGATGCACGGATCAAAAGAGTGGTGAACATAAATAAAAACCCTGATGATGATTTCCCATGAGAGCTGTGAACAACTGCATAGCACGCGTTCATACAAAACAGCTGTCTCTACTTCTGCTGTCAGCGCGCCTGGTTGGCCAACTGCCTGACTGCTACTCAACTTGTTCACACCACCAAGAGAGACAAACATTATTACTCATCATGAATACACATAGCTGGAATTGGGAGATCCATACTGTGTATTAAATGCAATATCTGCAAGCTTTTTTTGCTTTTAATTATTGGCTTTTAATAATTATGTTAATATTAGTCATAGTAACTGCAGTAGTTGTTTTGTTGTTCTTTACCAACAAACAAAGTGAAAGAGGAGTGATGATGATGATTATTTTTATCCATCTGTAGTAGCCTATCTTTTTTACATCCAGGATCGTATGATTTCTGGAGCCTGTCCCAGCATGCAGAGGGTGAAAGGCAGTAAACACCCTGGACAGGACACCAATCTATCAAGGGGCTGACACTTAATATCATTCCATGCAGCTGTTACACCTTCACCCCATCCACCTGACCTCCATCTGCACACTTGCATGAAGGACATATCATACTGAAAGCTATCCCGAATATTCTTTTGATGCACCTGTTGCATCTGCTTATGGTGAAGAGTGGAAAGTACATACCATTTTTCAGACCTTTCTCTGTGATGCAGAGTGTCCTCCTCAGCGAGCTGAGCTGCGACACATGTGAAGTGACCATAGAAGTGCAAATGAGGAGAGATCAGTTTTTGAGTAAGAGCCATAAAAGATCGCATTCAAGCATATAACTGCAAGCAGTTTCGTATTTTCTATTCACCTGAGCTGATTTGTTTGGACTGTGGGAGGAAACACACATAAATACTGGCAAGCTTCACATGGACAGATGCAGGAGATTTGGCTTTTGAATTAACTTTGGAGTAAAAGAAAAATACATCTACAGCATTACAAGTGATTACTAATAACAAATTTATGCCTCTAAAAATAACCTTGCAACCACAGAATGATCATGCAGGAGAGGTGGAAGATTTTCCTACAGGGAATAGTCTGTTAACTAGCACTGGTGCAGGGTTGAATACATTTTCTTTTAAGCATAATCCAATAAACTATTGAACTCTTTGTCATTTATGCAAATGTTTTATAAGATAAAAGCAAATCAACCCTCCAGGGTTCTTCCAGATGCCCCTACACAATCTGCATGTACTTAGGAGTATATCCCTTAAACTACAAATACCATGTTATTCCTCTTTCCTTCTATTCAAATTTCCTCTTGACACATTTTCTTTAGGGTAACCCAACACTGTGTTACTTTTTTATATATATAAATATATATATATATATATATGTATGTGTGCTGAAAAAAATAACAAATCCATGCACAAATGTGTTGATAGCATGCATTTTCTTTACATGATGATGACTAAAAACATGCAGCGGTGTGAATTGTCATATGGTGAATACAGATCATCACCGTGTGTGTGTGTGTACATTTACATAACTTTGCAGCCGGCAGGCCTATAGCAGGATAAGGTTCCCTGGAACTTTCTGATGCTTCTGTTTGGTTAGCGTTCACATATGCATACATACACACAGGTTATCAGAGGCAGCAGAAGATAAAAAGTGGAAAGTTCACAGAGAGCCAAGGTCATGTCAGATGTGTAACAGTAAAATTTTCCTTCTGAAAAGGGACAGCTGGAGGCTCCACAAACCGTGGCCATCGGATTGTATTTTCATGTTCTATTCCTATTATCATGATACGCTGCTGTTTTGTTTTCATACTCGTGTCAATGCATGACTTAGTGTTCTCATATGCCATTATTGAGTATCATCCTTCAAATTGCAGTGTCTTCCTTGGACAGTCATCATTAAATATTGGGACTAATGTAGTGTGTCCTCTCTTCTGTTTTGGGGTATTTTAGAATCTAATGTGCGTCATTAAGTTATAGCTTTAGATTGGTCTTATTTAGCTATTTGTATGTTTTTTTTAAGATGGACTGAGCTGTGTGTAGATTATTTGTTTAATAAAATTATTATTAATAAATAATTTTTAAATCTGATTTTGTTAAATGTCATTTGCCATATGTTGCTTGTCTGTAACTCATTGTTATGGCTGCCTTTCTTGGCTAGGAGCGGGCCACTTGAAAGAGGGTTTTACTTTCCTGATAAAATCCACAAAAATATATTTATAATTATATATTTATAAATATATAACTGTCATCTCTAGACTCATGTTTTTTGTGGATTTTTTTTTAGATCTTTAAATAATTATTGGTCTCAATTGTAGGCTATGACCAGATTATGACAATCTCACCAGTCACACAGCTTTTTTTGTAGAGTAGGGAATTCTGGAGGGCAGCATAGGCTATGTCTACTCTAATGTATATATGTATATAACACAAGTGAGTTTAGGTAGCCACTTAATAACCGAGAACAACTTGAAAGAGCCAGTAAATAGTTTGTGGTGAATTACACTATGAACGGAACTCCGACCATAAACTCTCTTTCCGTCTCTCACTGCAGCAGAGCTGCGGAGGAAAAGGGAGGGGACACGTCTCAGAATTGCCGCCACGTGCGCTCAAATGCCTGCCTTATTATAATCACTTTTTCTGGATTGGTGCAGATACGAAACACAGTATTTATATACGGCATCTAATTGGTCGTCGCCTCCGAGTCGATAGTGAACCCAGCGCAAAGCTCCCAGACAAGGGATTCTTGTGCGTCTCCTACTATGAGAAAGTAGTGCGCGGTAAAAATTGATAATTTCAATGATATTTTTGAATATAAGTATGATATAATAACTATACATGTCCAGCAGTTTCGTGTAAATGAGTGTCTAGTAAAAAGTGGCGAATGTACGCTGGTATTGAGCGAACGTGTCGACTTGTATTGGTGGCGGAGGGATATCACCATTTCACTGCGCGTCAAAATATTGGCTTGGGGAGACCGCGCCAAAGCTCAGACAGTGGCCACTCTTCAGGATAACAGCACACTGCGGAGGGCATTTAAACGCACTCTACTGTTGCTACGACTGCTGTACACATCGGAGTGCTCGTCTTTTTTAATTGGTTTATTACTTAAGAGGAGTGTTTTCGTCTGTCGTGCTTGGGTCAAGAAACAGAAGCCAGATTTCATGCCGGTTTTCGGGAAACAGTGGACGACTTCACGGTCGTGACACGACTTTGACGGGCGCGGTGCGGCGGAGTTGGCGCACTGCTGGACTGGATATATTATTCGCTTGAAGCCAAGACGGTCTGCACCACCATTTATACTGCGCCTGAGTTCACTTCTCTTCTCGCTGTATTGGTTCTTGTGACTCTCGCCGGGTGAATAGGGGTCGTCTACGCCGGCTTTTCAGTTTGAATATGTTGCTGTCAAAGTTTGGTTCATTTTCCCATATTTGCAACCCTTCAAGTATGGACCATCTACCAGTGAAAATACAGCTCCAGCCAGGTAGGTCACCGCCGCTGTTACCTTTTCACCGCCTTTATACTTGATGTTGAATATAACCACTGAGGAACGTTAATGTTTTGAGAAACGTACATTTGCGCGGCTTCATTATTTAAGTTTGAGTGAGCTATTTAGCTAACAACTTGACCTCGCACTACGTGGTGGTTTGTTGTGGAAATATTGCGTGTACCTTTAACATTTTTCACATTTTTTATTTTATTTTTGCAGTGAAAGTGGAAAAGGAGCCCTTTGAGAAGGTTTACCAAGTGGGATCCGTGCTGGGCAGCGGAGGATTTGGGACAGTGTACGCCGGCAGCCGGATCTCCGATGGCGCACCGGTAAGGATGTGGATTAGGGTCTATGTTTTGATCGTACATGTGCCGCCATCGAAGCCGGGCGGACTTAATCTGCCACCAGGAATAATAATACGACTCCCCCGCAGTATTTGAAGCGTTTGCTTACGATTTTTCTTCTTTTTTTGTTATTTTCAGGTTGCTGTGAAACATGTTGCAAAGGAGAGGGTGACCGAATGGGGCACAATTGTAAGTACTCCCTATATGTGTTTGTGTGGTTTGTTTTGGTCCCCCTCCCGCCTGCTGCTGCTGGGTGGGGGTTTGTTGTGATGTTAATGTGAGAATGGCTACGCATCATCACCAATATACTTAATAAATTCTCGTTATTCGCTACAGAACGGAGCGATGGTCCCTTTGGAGATCCTGCTGCTGAAGAAGGTCAGCTCGTCGTTTCGCGGAGTTATCAAATTGCTGGACTATTACGAGCGCGCGGACGGCTGGCTGATCGTTATGGAGAGGCCGGAGCTCGTCAAGGACCTTTTCGACTTCATCACCGAGAAGGGCGCCCTGGACGAGGACACTGCTCGGGGCTTTTTCCGCCAGGTTCTGGAGGCGGTCAGACACTGCTACAGCTGCGGTGTAGTGCACAGAGACATCAAAGATGAAAACCTGCTTGTGGATCTACGCACCGGGGAGCTCAAGCTTATTGACTTTGGCTCAGGGGCGATTCTCAAGGACACAGTGTACACCGATTTCGACGGTAAGCAACCGCCGCCGCCCCCCTTACACATTAATCGATAATATAAAAAGGAACGCTGCTGAATGTGTAATTTCTTTTTATGAATACACATCCGTGTGGGCCTGGTTGTGTTTGCCCTTGATGCTCCGCTGTGCTATATTCAGACATGGAGGCGTTCACGAGGCTGTGACGCAGTGGTCTGTTTTTGGTCGAGGGTTTTCCTCGCATAGACTCTCGCGGCTTATCATTTTTACAGGATGTAAACGCATAATTGTTTTTAGCGGGATGTGTCACGCGTATGTTATTGCTGTACACATATGACTCACTGTTTATTAATCCTGTTTGGGGGGCCGTGTTTTATCTCTGGTGATACATCCTCCGTCTTGTGAGACGGTACCCTTTTTTTGTTTTGTTTTTTTTTCTATTTCTTTTATGTTTCCGATTTTTGTTTTGTTAGTAAAGCTTGACCTACAGTAGCAGTTTTCGGTCAGTGCCACGTAACATCTGTTTGTTGTGAAACCCGAGTCGGCTGTTCACGTGATGGGCTCACATTGCCTTTTTGTTGTTTGGTATCCAAGTTCCTCCTGCCAGGAAGGAGGGGGGAGGAAAGAGAGGGAGGAGGGAGGAGACGCAGGCAGGTCACCCAGTTTGTGTTTTGTGGCTAAAGGAAGATGGAAAGCATTTCTACAATGACTCAGCCATTTTAGACAGACATATAAATCATTTTCTGTTTTTATTTTGTTGTTTTAAAATTCGGTCTCATTGTTGTGGCCATATTTTTGAGCACAGACGCCCTCTAGAGCCTTTAAATATTACACCTAAACACTCAAAACCCACAACTTCTCACTGCTTTATACTGTATTTGAAAACAGACAGGCTCATCACTCACCTCCCCCCTTTTCTATGTCCTTTTTTTTTATTTTAGGTACGAGAGTGTACAGCCCACCAGAGTGGATCCGCTTCCATAGATACCATGGTCGCTCTGCAACGGTGTGGTCGCTAGGCGTGCTGCTGTATGACATGGTGTGTGGAGACATCCCCTTTGAGCAGGATGAGGAGATCCTCAGAGGAAGACTGTACTTCAGGAGGAGGATTTCGACCGGTGAGTGGACAAGCTCAACTAGAACACATGAGATGACTCTGTTGCCCTCTAGCCACAGCAGCTGGTACAGCCCCAGATGAGTCAAACCTCACCATCATAACGGATCACCTAATGAAATGGCTGGTAGACAGATTTATCAACAATGGCTAAAATTGAGGTTCTGGCTGTGATGATTTCCCTCCATGCACTCTGTGTAACAGCCCTGTTTACCCTAGAGAGGTAACTCAATTAAAGAAGGTGTGCTCTCATTCTAGTGGGTCTCTTATCTGCCTTCACACTAGGATGTTGTAGATGCATACAAACTGAGTCACACACAGTACAGACAGAACCCACTTGGCAATTTCTCTCTTTGACTTCAGAGCTTCTTATCCTTATCATTGTTTCTGTCTCCTCCTTCAGAGTGCCAGCAGCTGATCAAATGGTGCCTGGCCCTGCGGCCCTCAGACCGGCCCACCCTGGAGCAGATTTGTGACCACCCCTGGATGAGGGCGACAGAGTCACCTAAGTCGCCAGAGGAGCCGGTCCCCGGCGACATCCGCCTCCGAACCATCGACACAAACTCTTCTTCAAGCACAAGGTCGAGCAAGGAGAGCCTCTGAGGACGGCTCTCATGGACTGAATAGACTTTGTGGGAAAAGAAGGGGTTTGGATGGAGGGAGTGATATGGACTCGAGGCCAGCAGCCTGTAGCCCAAGCGGCCCATCAGCGGCTGGGCGCTTCACTCAGCTGGTCCACTAAAACGATGTACTTTAATTTTCCTCTTTTGTAGGGAATTTCTAATTTATTACCATTTGTTCTTCCTTATCTTATTTCCCCCCATCCCCTCTTATTTTTTCTTTCAGTTGATTATACTTGTTTCCTAATCAGGAAAATATTTCTGTTTGGGCGGTCTTACCAGCACTATTTACCCCCCTCCCTTTTTTAAAATACTTTTATTTCTCTTGTTTTGTTAATAGGCTGGTATATGCAGCTGGCAAGGCCCTCCTACTCAGATATGGCTGCTCTCATAGAGCTTGGAGAGAACCTTTTATTTAAATGTTTTAATTTTGATTTTGTAGTGCCTTTATTTTGGAAAGCTGCTTTTCTGGGGCTTTTGTCAACAACTCTGTTTTTTTTGGATTTACCCATGGCCTGGGGGCTAACTTGCCTGTGCTGTGATGGAAGGGGGGGAGGCTTAGGCTGTTGGGGTATTTTTGTTTTGTTTTTATCCCCTCCTCTCCATCACTGTAAACCAACCAACTCCCAGCCAAGAGGTTAAGATAGCATTAGATAGAAGAAAAGGAGGTGGGGGCTCTTCCTGACAATGGAATACTTGAAAAACACTTGACTCAACTCTGTGTCGCTCTCTTTAACGCTGCTCACTCACTCTATAGCCTGAACAGGTGTTTGGAAACTGGATCCTGTCTTTTTTGAATGTCTACAAAATGTCAACACACACACCTCCCCACCCCCGCTGTTTTCTCCCTCTCTTCCCTCATGCCTGCTGTGGGGTGTGTGGCCCTCTTGACTTTTATTTTATTTTTGCCTCCCGCCATCTCACTGCTTGACACTACACGGCCCCCGCCCCTGGCCTCCCTCAGGGTGTGGGGTGTGAAATGCACAATCAATGCAATATTCATGGACTCAACTATGTATTTTTTCAACAAATATTGTACAGCGTGTTTTATTTTTTTTTTTTCTTCTTTTTTTTTGTGTCTCCCCCACTGATCCCTGTTTGCATTTAATTTATTTGTAAACATGTAGACATTCCACACTCTGTGGCTATTTATTTATTTATTGTCTATGCTTAAAAGCCCCCCCTCCCCCCTCCCCACCCCAAAAAAACTTTGCATATCCACTTGGTCTTTGGTTTGCATTCCTATAACTTATTTTTACATTTTGACATGGGATTTTTTTTTTTGAGATGTGGAGGATGCACTGAAGCAGTTGTCGATGTAAAGCAGAATAAAAAAAGTTTACTTAAATTTGAAATGAGCATTTGAATGTTATTTACCTACTTTAAAAAGTCTGGAGATGTTGAATGGCCAAGTATCAAGAGAAATTCACCTGGTTTCTGTACTGTCAAAATTAATTTGAGTTCTATGGGAAGCTGAAGAACGGGTGGAACAACTTTCGTAGTTGTCACATAGCCTCATATCGGAGATCTTTCAGTTTAGTTGTGTGACTTGTGGCTGTGAAGGATGGATATTGCTATTTTTTTATACAAAAGTTTCAATTAAACTCCCATTTTTATGTACAGAAATAAGTCTGGTGTCTTGATCATTTTTCAACCTGATGCGGGGGTACATTTACACAATTCCATAACATTCAATATTTGGTAAAGATTGCATTCACCTCTGATTTTAGAGTGCATGATAGTAGTTTGTAAATGAAGTCTTAACACATTGCACACAAGCTAATGAACCCCCCCAGCCAATATTCTTAATCTATTTGACAGCACTCCCTTGAGGAGACTAGGGGAGGATAATATACATGTCCAATATAGCGCATGGTTCATTTACACTGCCTATCGTAATAATAGCAACATTGTAACACGGCTGACAGCGTGGCTGAGGAGAAACATCACAGGAGCCATTAACTGGATGACAACCTGCAGCCACCGCAGGGCTAATAAGAGCCAGATGTGTCTCAAGAACTGAGGGGAGGAGAGCGAGTGAAGCTGGCATGACAGAAAAAAGAGAGAGACAGAGTGGGCATGTTGTGCATCACACACACGCACACACAGACACGCAGCCTTTAAAATATAACCAATTGCTTTTCCATGTTATGCCTCCTGTACAGTAATATATGTCATTCAGTTATTGGACGCAAGAAGGATGAGAGTAATAGAGACTGATGACATGGTGTGTCTGTGCGTGTGTAAGCAGTGTTTATGTGTGTGAGGGGTTTCCAGGATGCAGGAGAGAGTGCAATATGAAAGTGTTTTTTTCTGGGTAGGTGCTGCCCCCTCTGGCGAGTCAGTGCCGTTAGCAGTCACCTGTAATACTTTCCCTCTGATTAGAGTTGAAACAGAGCTGCTAGATACCTCCAGTAAGGGCTCTATCGTGATTATGCCCAGCCAAAAGTTTCAACTCTGTAAAATGACATGTTTAATATCTACCAGATAGACAGGCATAAATAGATCTTTTAGAACGTCAGTCGCTCAAAAAACTACACTTTTCTGACCACACGCCTAAAATCCTTATCCCTGTGTAAAAACAGTTTTCTCAATAGCTCATCCGGACGCCTACACATGTTCAACTATACTTGACTGGCTGCTTCCAATTCGACACTTGAAGACTTCATAAGACAGCTGGTCCCTAAATCTTCTAAGGGATCTAATTCATGATGAAAAGACTGATTTATTTGCTTGGGAAAGGGGAGTAAAGTTATTTTTTTACCCTTTCGGGTATTCTTGATATATGGAGCATACAAGTTAAGACATTTGAAGCAGCAATCCAGTATTACTGGACTGTTCTTGAAGAGTTTGGTTTGAAAATGTAGCTTTATTACAGCTGTGTCTGAGACAAAATTAATATCAAAGTCATAGTATGTCCTTATATTACGCCATCTCTTTTAAAATGAAAAATAAAGAATGTAGCTGAATGTAAATTAAGAGCGGAAAATTTGCTTTAAAGGAACAGTTACGCATTTTTGTAAATACACTTATTAGCTTTTTGTGGTCATGAGTTCCATGACAAGGTCAATATCATTCTCTTGTCTGTACAGTAAATATGTAGCTGGAGCCAGCAACCATTTAGCTTAGCTTACCATACCGATTGGACTGAGATAAGCTAGCTACAAACAGCTATCCTGTTTTTACACGAAAGAGTAAAAACAACAATCCATTGTTTTTTCCAAGGGAATTATTATTGTTATATCTTTGAGCTAAGCTAAACTAACTGGCTGCTCTCTCCGGCTTCATATTATATACATGCATGCATATATACATATACATACAGACGTGTGGTATCAATCTTCTCATCTAACTTCCGGCAAAAATGTGGATAAGCGCATTTCCCACAATGTCGAACTATTCCCTAAAACAATACAATAGCTGAAAATGCCTCTTTTAATCAACCTAAAACATCATTTCCTACAAGCACCCCTGCTCCACCTAGCAATAAAACGCAGCTATAAACGACTGCTGGTGTCAAACTCAATACGTTAACATCTGTGTATCTATATGCGTCCCTGCTAATCCTGCATTGTCTTTGTGTCGGCGGGCTTTTTGACATGCAAATGACCGGCAACTTGTCTTCATCAGAATCCCTTCTGCTCAGACTGAGGACTATAGGGAGGCCTCATCTACTCTCACCGTGAAATCCTCATTAAATGAAGCAGGGCATATGCCACACTGTTGTCTCCTTCAGTTGAAGTCTGATCCCACAAGCTGGTTAATATCATCCATCACTGCCACTTAGTTCGATCCTATAAAGATTCCACCGTTTTCTGGTGATCTTAATAATTTGAGTCCAAAACATTTAGAAGAAATAAATCTTTACTTCTTTGTCACATGTTTTAGCAGTGGGTACACTTTTAGTATTTTATCCACAACTGTTGTGCTAACGCTGTTGCCAATGCAGCTCTTATTGCTGTGTAGAGCAAATGCTAACATTTAAAAGAGCTAGAGCTTGCAAGTGGTTAGCTTAGCTTAGCATAAAGATCTGAAGTAGAGAGGGAACGCTAGTCTGGCTCTTTCCAAAGTTAAACCAACTATCAGCATCTGTAATTACTCACTTTATATCTTATTTGTTTAAGTATCAAAGTTGTTTCATAGAGAGTTACATTCTGTAGCCGTTTTTTGGCCAGGTGCAGTGACTTCCTGGAGTCTCCACTGGTCGCCTGCCTGGTAAGCTTGTGGTAACAGCAACTTCAGCATTTGACAAGAACCATAGCTTGTTGTTATCCTGTTTCCAGTGTTTATGCTAAGCTAAGATAATCACCTGCTGACTCAAGCTTCATGTTTAGCGTACAGACATGAGAGTGCTGTAAATTTTCTGATGTAACTCTTGGCAAGAAAGAAAACAAGTGTATTTCCCAAAATGTCAAACTATTTGTTTAACTAACATCTAGTCACAGTGTCATTATGCAACCTCTTTAAGTGTGTGCGTCTCTGTGAATCTGTGAATTCTGTGAAACAAGCATCAGTGGTGCTAGACAGTTTTGATTAGGTGGCGAGTTGGAAGGTTAAATAAAGATTTTTGAAAGAAATGTTTTTGGATGTGTTTATTATTTTGAAGCTTCCTTTTATGGTGGGGGGTGGCCTTTATTTTGAAACTTTTCAATACCAATAAATCCATTTTTAATGCCTTGACAAATTGTGCTAAATGTCCAACAACAGCTTAGCTATCATCAAGCATGAAAACTGGTCAGGGGTAAAAAAGGTGAGAAGCAGAGAAACGTACAGAGACAGTGTAAGAGGGGTCTGTTTTTGAGCTTACATATTGTATAGATAATGTGCATTTGTCTACTGCAACAAGAGAAAGATACTAACACACAAGGGTGTCACTTTGTGTTGAAAAGTAGTAGGGACATAAGGGCTCAGATTAGCCCTGGATATACTTGCTTTTAACAATGCTTTCGTGTAGGCTAGATGGCTGCCACACGTACTCTGCATTCCTTTGGAGCGTAGGTTGTGCATGCCCCCAGGAATTAAAGCTATCTGTCTGCGAGATGCAATTCCGCACATGAACGTGGAGTGCAGTATGTCGATCTGACCGGCTGGTGGATTCTGGTTTAATCCTCCAAGTACACGCAAAGTATACAGGCAAGTATGTGAACAAAGCCGTTTCAATTTATAGTGGAAATGTTTTTATTTATGTAAAGGGAAACACAAAATTCAGATGGCAGGTGACATTTCAAAATCTAAAAATATTAGAAAATCTAATGCAGTGTAGCTCTCAGGCATTCTGTGTTGCTTTCAGATCTGTTTCTCCTGTAGATCAACTTTTCTCATGTAAGATCATCCTTGCTGAGTCAGGACACATGCAGGCATGATTTAGTCTTCCCTCCTCTTTTGTCATGTTCACAGGGAAATTTGGCCAAACAGAAACTGTGACAAGAAGTTGTTAAAGTTACTGATTGATGCTGCACGTTTTGGGGTCATATTATAATCAGTAACTTGTTTATTCTTACTTAAAAGTTCAGTGTGAAAGATTTAGTGGCTGACACAGCACAAAAGGTGTCTCTTCTGAGAAAGCAGAGAATGGCCAGTTAAGAAATGAGATTTCTTTAGGTAGATATATTAAGAAATTATAGTTACTTAAAGGTTCAGTGTGTAATATTTCTGAGGCTCTATTGACAGAAATGCAATATAAGATCCATAACTATGTTTTCAGTGGTGTGTAAAGACCTTACATAATGAACCATTATGTTTTTAATACCTTAGAATGAGACATTTATAGCTACATAACCGTATTTGTATTTTGTCGTCATGTTTCTACCGTAGCCGTCAACGAACAAACAGTGCTACAGAGCGCATTTCGTCATCACGACGTTCTTCTTCTGCTTGTGTAATTCCGGTTGTGGAGACGCCTGTCACTACATTGAATACGTACAAAGAAGAAGAAGAGGGACTAAAATATACAGTCTCCGAGTAGTCTTCTGGTTTATTAGAAGTAAGAAGAGAAGTGCCATTTGGACAACTGAAGGAGCACACGTGTTATTTAGCATGAGAACCGACAGCCAGACGGAGTCGGGACAGACAGCTGATGGCAGAAATCACTGATTCTGTGGATTTTCCAAGATGGTAATCTATAACGTTATTATGGGACAGATGTTTTCAAAGCGGTGCTGAAGTTGTCTGTTTCTGCTGGACAGGTAATTAACTTTGTTTGCCAGACTTTAGCGATGCAAATGAAAGCTGTTGTTTGATAGCTTTAGATAGAAGCTGGCCATAATCACAGGGAGCCATGTTTCCCCTGTCAGTGGTGTGAAATATGGATTAATTTCATGGCGCCTACTTATTCTCCAACCTGTGGTTTGGCTTTGCCGGTTACTTAGCGAGACAATCAGCTGATCAGTTAATTGGCTATAAAACCTTAGCGTTAGCTTAGAGCATGGAAGCATCAGCCAGCTAAACCTTTACTGACTGGTAGAAAAACATTTATTGTTAGTTGGATTGGTTTATTCTCCAGCGCTGTGCTTTGGCATGTGGTGTTATGTTAGTTGGATTAATTTCATGTAGTGACTCTCTCTCTCTCCAGTGCTCTGTTTTTAGCTTTGTATGTTACCTTCCTGAGACAAACAGCTGATCGCTAATTGGCAATAAAAGGGCAGCTTCCAGCATCGAAGCTCAGATCAGCCAGCTAAACTTTTACTGCGCTGGTAGAAAAAAGATGTAGTTGGATTGTAATTTCATGTAGTTCTTCTCCAGCGCTCTGTTATGGCTTTGTTATGTGGATAGAAATGTGTCGTTACCTTCCTGAGACAAACATATCAACAGATCAACAGCTAAACTTCACATTTTACTGCCCTGGTGGAAAACATGTATTTTTTTTTAATGCTAATGGTGATATATAACAAGACCGTGTGCCTATCAAGTGACCAATAATAAATACTTTCCGAATTTGCATTAAAAAACGTTATCGGATATTGCTTCCCACTGTGCACACAAATACGTAATTTTCATTCATGCTAAATGCCCATTAAAAACGTTGCACCGTTTTACCACAAGCTGAAATTATGGCTGTCAGTACTACTTTGTGTTTCTGTGTACTTCAAAAAATTCAAAAGACATGGTAAGATTTGCAGATTGCTTAAACTTCATGTATTATGTGGTTTATAATGGACTGTGGTGCAGAAACAGTGAGGCTTACATTGTCCTGGTATCTGTCAGTGGTCATTAGATGTGATAGTGTTTGAGAATTTCTTCATTTACTTTGGTATGTTAGTCCAGATGAGCCAACCCTCCCAAGATGTAAAATAATGTATTACAGGAGTATGAGACATCATGTAGCACTTCATTTCTTCATGTGGCTGTGGTTTATTAATGAAAAAGTAACAATAATATTCAAGGGGGTGCCCGCGGTTATGTAGATATAAATGGCTCATAAAAACATAATGGTTTATTATGTAAGGTCTTTACACACTACTGAAAACATAGTTATGGATATTATATTGCATTTCTGTCGAAGGATTCCCAGAAATATTACACACTGTACCTTTAAAAAAATAAATAAGTGCAAATAAACCTTTCTCAAACAGTTTCATTGGTTCTTTGCCATTTCATTTTGCAAGGTATTTTTCAAAGCATTTTTAAGAAACACTTTGTGATGGGGACATGTCCCCAGCATCCCCAGTGTAAATAACACTTATGCCAACACATTTTATCTTATTGATGTTGGCTTATATTATATCCAGGTTGGTGCAACTGCTCTTAACAATTAGTTGTTTGGCTCAGTCTCTTAACATTACTGGTTAATAACAGCGGGCAAAGTTCTTAACTTAGCAACATTAAAGTATCTGACAGGATAGTTAATATTGTAAGCTAGCTTACTTCTGTCTCACATCAGGCTTGCTTTCCGACGGACAGCTTGTCTTTTACCGTCCTCACATGTTCAGCTGTCAGAGTCTGCAGTATAGCGGGCTAGAAAAAAGACCCTACGCTGCCTCTGATTGGCAGGTGGGTTGAGGCATTAGGAGTGACGATTGGTTAGGCAGAGTAAAGTTGCAAAGCTCATGCTAGAGAGGAGAGGAGAGGACTCGGTAGAGGCCTAAATGCTGTCTTAGCAAAGAATGCCCCCCCCCCCAAAATAGGTGACCCATTTTGGTTAGAAAACGGTGAAAGCGAGGAGTTTGCATGCCTGTATGTTTGAAATTATTGTGTTTTTTGACAATGTATTTTAAGTGTGTATAATTGTAACGTAAACCCTTCAGTTGAAGCTGAGTTCACTGCATTCAGAACTTTTTTCTCTGTTACTCTGAACAAAAGTGCTGGCATGTGAAAGGCTGTTGGTGGTGGCCGTCATAGGTGACAACTCGACAGACACAGAGGAAAATGCCAGATGGACTCTGGGCCCAAGGGCCCCGATGGGCACAGATGGGTGAGTGGGTGGCACCCACACAGGCAGCCCAGGCAGCAGCGCCAGCACCAAGACAAGGAAAGGGAGAGAGAGATCACACCACCGCCAGTGATACTACACTTCATGCTACTTCTCTGTGTGTGTGTGTGTGTGTGTGTGTGTGTCCATTCATCTGACCCTTTGAATGACGACCTTTGGGCATTTGTGTGCATGACTTTGCATAAGTCCATGCTACTGAATGTGGGAGTGTACATGCATCTGTATGTGTGCGTGCATGTTGTAGTTCCGGATGTCTCAGCGCTCGAGTCTGTGCATGCTCCCCCACATAGATACACTGAAAGTAACGAACATATCCCACGATTCATCTTCTTTGTGTAAAACTGCACATTTTTCAGGTTGTGAAATATATTTCACTGTTTCTGTCTCCCCACTTATGTTTCTTGGCCCATCAAATAGGGATTTACTTACTCAGTCAGGCAGGGAGGTCAGCTGTTTAGATCTGCTACACAATGGCTTGGTCCACTTGTGACAGCATTACTTTTCCCTACCGCAGGATTTTCCAAACTTAAACCATGGCACCTCTTCATAATGATGTTTTTAATGGCACCCCTCCATGCGCATCAATGAAATACTATAGGCCTATTCTCTATCACAAATGAAGTCAACTGATGTTCCTTTGCAGATTTGTAGACACACATTCACCAGAAACTAACTGGTTAAATGTAATTAATTTCTTCTGTTCAATAGGTTAGGGTTAGGTGTGGAACATCTAGATTTCCCTATCTACAAAAAGCCAGAAGCCAAAATAGCTTTTCTTAATAACTTCATTTTGATAGATTTGAAAACATAACATGTATAATAATAATGTTTTTTTGGTTGTGGTGAAACGGTAAAAATGTAAAGTAAACATGCAGTAAAGAATATTCAGTGAACCTTCCTGTCCTTAAGACACCATTATTTTATACTGTATGTGTCCTTTGCCTTGAACCATGTTTATGTACTTATGCTGTGTATGTGCCTTTGTTGTTAGCCCTCAGGGCTGCAGGATGCCTGCCTGCCTTCTCTGGAGGGCTCCTGCTCTCTGTTACCCAGAGCACAGCCTCCACAGGGACTTTCCACTGGTCTGGCTCAGCATTCATTAAAAGCTGCGCCACAGCCTGAGAGGAGTACCTGGCCGCCCAGCTGGTGGGAACCTGCTGCCGTCACCGAGCACCGTGAAGGAACTCATTGTTCTGGGTCGACAGGACACGCTGTAAACATAAGGGTAGAGTGTGTTTTTGGAGACGCAGACAGAAACATGTGCAGCGACATCACACATACACACGCACCGTTGTATAAGGACACGAGACATACACACAAGCATACAAACAGATCCCTGAGATTAAAGAGAAGCAGGGCTACAAAGCCTCAGTCCGTCCTGCTCAGTGTGCTGCGGTTGCCAAGCTCCCTGAACGTCAACATCAACAATTGCAGATCTCAGCAGGTGAACCGAGGTGACTGCAACAGCTTAATATTCCCAAGTCAGAACAATTTGTCCATCACGTCTAATTGTGAGTGTGCGTGACAGACAGAAACGTGGCGAGAGGGGGGAGATTGGAAGAAAAGTGAGAGGAAGGTGAAAAGAAAGGAGGATTTAAAGGGGATGAGAGTGAGTGTGTGTGCAGAGGGGGAGAGATAGGGATCTTAATCATTACAGTCTTTTTACTAGCTTGTAATGTGATCAAAGGAACTGATTGACCTGGTGCTCATTTTGCCCCACAGCTGTTATCTGTTTCTCCAGCACGATGAGAAGAGTCCTTTCTGCTGCTGAAACAGGACACTGTTTCGGGAATGATTAAAAAGAACATTCTTTGTTGTTGCTGCAGTTATAAAAAAACAAACAAATTTTGTTACAATGAGTGAAGATTCAGGTCATACTGCAACACGACAGAGGTGATATGTTGTTGTAATGAGAATCTTGTATTGTTAAAAGGAAATTACTAAAAATATGATATGACATAAGAGTATCATGTTATAATGAAGTTATAGTTAGTTTTCTTGTTACAATGACAATTTGTTTTGTGTACTTTTATTTTCATTTTATGGCCACAAACTTCAGCTGTAGCGAAAATAATTCAAACTGCAGTTACTCAGTTTCCACACGGCAACACTGATTTATTGTCCTAGTAAGAAGTCACGCTGACTCAGTGGTTAACACTTGGGCAACACAGCAAGATGTTTCCATTTCCTAGGCTCTGTCCACCCTGTGAAGAGTTTTCAGCTTCTCACGCGGTGCTCAGGTTTCTTTCCTACAATCAAAAGATCAATCCATGTCATGTCAATCATCAATGTCAAGTAGCCTACAGCAGAATGAAGAGTGAGGCCAGTGATGGATGGCGACCATATTGGCGTTTCCTTTTAGCACAATGCATGGTAGGATAGGCTCCAGCCCTTATGATAAACAGGTGAAGAGAGTGAACGACTGAATGTTCCCATGGTGGGGAGCACTGCAGGACTCCTAGTCAGTCAGGTTTTGTTTCAGGACCGTGGCTCTCAAGCGTTCCCTTGAACACAAGATAAACATGGCCCCTGCCGATATCAAAAATTAATTGGCAGATCTTGTATACAGTGTTTGTAGAAGTATAAAAAACGGATGAGTGACTGCATTCTTTCACTGATGCGTCTGCACTTAGGTGTCTTTTTGCTCCTTTGTGGCTCTCTTGTGTCAGCTACTCTTGGTATACTTCAATAGCTCAAGGCAACTAACTAAGGACACGGAGTTGAGGGATCCAGAGAAGTGGAAAACTGAAATGTAGCATTTCTAAGCCTTGTTTACAACTGCTCTAATAGATATTTTTGATTGTGATATGATTGTAGCCACTTTTGATGAGTTAGTGTGCATCAGCAAGGAAAATATATGCCTTAAAGAGGTGTATTTTGTGTATTTGGACACATATCACACTTAAATTATTTTGAGAAGAGAAATTTTGTGGTAGCTATAAAAATAGGGATTGGTCTTTATCTTCAATGAAGAGTGACATGGCTGAAAGCGAACTACGAGGACTATCAAGTAAAAGAAGCACAAAGGGCTTTGATTGCTGCATATTCACATGCAGTTAATAAGAGACTGAGCCAAAACAATAACAGTAACTGTGCTTTCAGTCCAAAAGTGAAGCGAGTGTTCGTGTCGGTGAGTTTACATAGAAAGTCAATGCAAAGACGTGTAGTGCCGCAATTTCCTGTCGGGTGGCACGAAGCGACGCAAAGGGCGCGAAACGACGTGAAACAACGCAAAGGGCGCGAAACGACGTGAAGCGACGCAAAGGGCGCAAAGCGATGCAAAAGAGGCGGTGCCGGTGGTAGTTGAAAATGTCCAATTCGAGCAAATTTTCGCAGGTTCAAATTGCCTTCTCGCGTTGTGTGTGAACACTTGCAGCGAATGTACTTAGGCGAGGAAAGCGATTAAATTCACGTTTGGTCTGAAAGCACCATAATAATCTAATAAGTCTGAAACCAAAATAATGAGCTGAAAGAAGCTAAAAAAGAAAAAAATTTATTCCCATCCCAAGTTCTTGTCAGCTTTTACAGAGGAGCAATAGAAAGCATCCTGACTGAAAACATCACTAACTGGCATGGGATGTGCACGGCCCAGGACTGCAGGGCTCTGCAGCGGGTGATTAAAACTGCTCAGAAGATCATTGGTACCCATCTCCCGATCATCAGTGATATCGGTGAGGTGAGGTGTCTACGAAGAGCCCAAAGGATACTAAAGGACAGCACCCACCCAGCCACAGCCTGTTCACCCTGCTGCCTTCTGGAAGGAGATATAGGAGTTTCTGCTGCCACACCACCAGACTGCAGAGCAGCTTTTTCCCCCCAGCTATCAGAATTTTAAACGCTAATTCATTTTCAGCACTGCTCCATTAAATATAGTTTATTTCTGTCCTGTCCTAGCTCCCCCCCTGCACTGCAGACTACGCTTGATAAAGCTGAAATTCAGCCCTACTCTACAATAAGCCTTGCGGCTCAAAAATTGGTTCAGAAACAGGATCAAATTATATAGTCTATGCCCAGTTTTGAGGAAGAGGTCTGGACTTGAGTGTCACAAAATTCTGGACCCTGTACATAGCCATTCTCTGTGTGCCCCTGCCCACATCTGTTGCTATTCAGTCTAGTATCTTTGTGGGCCCTCCTCACATGAGAGCCCTGTGTAGCCTACTCAGTTCCCTTTTTCCTCCCAGTCCTACGTATTGATTTAAAAAAAACAGAAGACACATGGCAGCAGAGAAGTCCAGTGTGTGTGGAGACCTACATTTCAAGAAGTATTTTTGTTATGACTCACAGCTTTTGTAAACAGCAATCAAGCTAAAGCTATCGTGCTCTAACCTTCAAGATGATATTTTTTCCCCGCGCTACCTCAATAGTGAATTTGAAAGCTTTGGCAAGACAAGATAGTAATTTTAGATTTCTAATTCCTTCAAAATTACTTCAAGAACTATTCTTCTATGGCCCACTTCTGGGCCCAGATTGTCTCTTTAAAGAAAAACAAGAAGAGGAGCGGCACACTAAAAGGGTGATATCAGAGCAGTGAAAACAAATCTACTTCCCTTTTATTTCAACTGTGTAAATATCACTACGTGGTATTCGGACACAGTTTACACAAGCAGGGCTCCGATTACAAGCTGTGAGAATGGCAGGGCATTCAGCCTCCCATTCAGGACTGTCACGAACGCTGGTGCATCTCCTCGATGACAGTGATTAAAGGGAACATGTTTGCCGCAGGTATGTAACAACCACTTCAGGCTGAGAAAGGAAATAGGAATGTATGGGAGCTGCTCAGAGAGGAGAGAAAACTACCACTGTGTGGGGAAAACACTGCCCCTCCTCCAAGCTCCTCGCTATAACCGCATACAGTAGGTACACCATTGGGCTGCACTTTCACCACTCATTCAGCCTGAGAATACATGGCCTTGGGAGGACCCTGGGAATCAGTGGGAACAGAGAGGAGAGAATTATGGGTGTGGTTTTGCTTTCTAACAAGAGAACGTGCTGAGAAGTGAATCTGAGAGCTTTTGATGACGCCTGTAATAACTACGTACAGAAAGTTTTAATGACAAAAACATTCACCATTTAAAAAAAAGACCGCTAACACACAGTTTTTAAAGAGGAACGTCACATTATTATTTATTTTTTGTGCTGTGCATAAAAATAACGTAAATTGTTGTTGAAGCATTATGTTAACACAGGTGACGTCTTCAACACAGGAGATTCCGACGTGCGTCATGTTAAAGGGGTACTGGGCTCAGATCCCTAAAGGGTTCAGTATGCCTCAAACATGTTTGTATGAAGGTTGGCCCAATAAACCTTAAATTCGAATGTGTTTGTGGTTGTTTTAAATGACTCGAAGGCAAGGTGAAAAGCTTGAGGAAGAAATAGAAGATTGAAAAAAAAGAGCCTCCCCCCCTTGCCAACAGGACAAGAGCCTGGATGTATGAGTTTACAACAGCAAATTAACTTACTACAGATAGTACGTAGATGGGCGATGCAAGTAGAGACACATGATAGCATAAAACTATATTTTGGATGACAGATGAGAACGAGACAGAGGGGGTATGGGTATCAAACCTTTTGTGGAGTTATAGGAAGAGAACACTCATGCTAGCAGTTTGTGTGTGTGTGTGTGTGTGTGTGTGTGTGTGTGTGTGTGTGTGTGTGTAGTTATGACCCAGTTAGCCAGAGACCATGTTTCCAGATGGTTGTGTCAGTGCTCCACTACTGGTCTAAGCTTCAGGCTTCTGATGTCCAACTGATATGACTGATATAACACTCTGTAATGACCCGAACAACGGGGAAACATAAATGTTAAATTAAGTCACATAAACCGTATATAGTCTTTTTTCTTTTTTTTTTGCTTTTATCTTCTGACAGGAAACTATTTCTATATCTGCTTCAAAGTCAATGCATGCCCTGTAAAGCTCAAACCAACCAAAATTAGTAGACATTATCAGTATCTTAATCAGTATTTTAAGACACCTTCTTACACCATCGTCTGTTGACAAATTACAGATTTGTCAGTTCATAGGAAAATAATATATCCACCATTGAGTAACAAAATAGTACTACTCCATCCAAGTACTTTTGATACTGAGTAATACATATCTGTTAAACAGTTTTTCCCAAGCGTTTTGAAAATATCAACCTGCGTATGTTTTTCATTACTGCTGTCAGAACTGTGCTGATCTCTGCTGCCATCGGCACATCGTCACGATTGTTTGTCCCTCCTGCTCTGTTCAAGGTCACTGTGTTCACCAGAGCATCAAAGCTCAAGGTGTGACTCAGCATTATTGCATGTCAACATCAGCCTTGTTTCTTTTTATTATATAAAAAGCAAACAGTCCGTCACAGAACAGCTCTGGAACAGCGTGACCCTGACACAGTGCCAGGTATCGCAAATAAATCCATCTATATCCTGTTTACCTGACTCTGCACCTCAATGGTTAATGGCTCAACTTTCCCTCTCCACTTTGTTCTCCTTTTTCCCTTTTCTTCTCATCCTTCCCTCTTCTCTTTCACTTCTTGCCTTCCTTCCTTTCATCTCCTCCTTCTTTTCCTTCCTTTCTCCCTCTTGTGCACAATATCTCTTCCTCCCTAATTTCACTTTTCCTTCTCAAGTTTTCCTTTCCTGTAGTCCTCCTTGACATCCTCTTCCTGATCTCTGCTTTTCCTCGACTCCTCTTCACTCCTCCTCCCTCTTGTTTAGGTGTAGCTCTGTAGCCACAGTGATGGCCACGGTTGTCACAGTGATCATGTTACAACTAGGACAGCCAGTTCTGAGAAGGGGAAACAAGGGATTCCCAATAATACTGCACTATTGTTCTCAAGAGGCTCTCTCTCGCTCTCAGTGCCATTCTACTCCCATAACACACACACAAGAACACACTCAGAAAAGGACACCACATACACACTTGTACGCAAAGGCACATATATATATACACACACAAACAAACGCATAAACAAACAGACACATACTGTAGGCGTGTGCTCATTCACACGGATACATTTCCCTAAGAAATTATAGGTAAATGGAAGGTTCAGTCTTTACCAGAAGTATGGATCACCAAACCATATAACTTGGTCTCAACTCAGACCCAAATCACAATTCTATGGAATAAAAACCTTAAATTAAAATATAAAAAAAACTTTTGATAGAAACTATTTTAAAAAAGACAACTTTCAACTTTGACTTAAAAGGGGCTATTTTAAGTTTCATAATGAAATGAATTACTTTTTTATTGCCTATTTGTGAACATGTTGTAACCTCACCTAAAAATGAAGCATTCGCCTGCTTTCTCGGTCACTTGGAAGAAATCGGGTCACTAATTCTGAACTCTACACACAGCACCAACACTGCAGCTAACAAAATGGAGTCCACTAACACCAAAAAGAACGACCAGCTCCCAGCACTACAAACAAGAATCAGATCGACGTCGGGCAAAAACACAGGTCAACATTAGAAAGGCGTTTGAGTCACGCAAGAGACCTCCGCTTTGTTTTGGATATAAAAATGACACAGAGTTGGCTTGTTGATGCTTTTGGACAGATAAGCTAACATTACCGCAAATCATATTAATCACAATATATTGATGATTTTGTGCTCAAGTTAGATAACGTTAGCTTGCCAGCTAACACCGACCAGTTGCTAATGTTCTAGCGAAATACTATATGGCTCGCCACATTACTTAACCAGCTGAGATGATGCTTATTACTTTCCTGTGTACCACAAATATGTAATGGTACAAAGCAAATGTTGAGCAGTTTGTTGTTACGATGCAAGGCAGAGCAAGCCAGCTGGCTTATCATGGATCTGCCGCTGTTTGCTTTGTAACGTTCAGTTAAGATTGATTGTTGTTTTACCAATACTCCACCTGTAACATTATCAGTTGCTGTAATTTACGTGACCCACATTATATTCAATAATGCAACATAACAGTGCAGGACAACACCACAATGGAAGACACATTCAGTACAGTAACGTTACTTACTGCGGTTAGGGTTGCCACCCGTCCCTTAAAATACGGAATTGTCCCGTATTGAGAACTAAATAGCGCGTCCCAAGCTGTCTTTAATGCAGCATCCCATACAATTCTGTGACTACTTCTCCTTTTCTACCTCTGATTGGACAATATGCGCTGCCATTGTTCGTTTGATTAATACCGTCATGTTCAGGGCAAATTGGAGTCAGATAAGGACGGGCCTCTTGGCAGGGAGTCGAGTTGAAACAACGGCGGCGGCAGCTCGAGAAACCCCCGCGTGCCCTCTGAAATGAAAGCAGATGCAAAAGTACAGACGACTACGGCAAGAGTGGGAGAAATCAAATAGCCTACTTGATGAGTATCAAGCCAAACTGCAGTTTGTCTGCCAGTTTTCTGTGTGGTGCATGGTGGCCTGTCAGACGTGTGACAGCATGCCGATGCAGTGTTATGACTTAATAAAACGTGCACATTTTTTGATAGATCACGATTTCATATTATATTATATGTTTTTTAAGGTTGAGGTATACAGTCAGACACATACACCTTAATTTGATAAGAGATAAGAGAGAGATATTTAATGCAGAAAATATAGTGCCTATGTGAATATATAAACAACTATGTGTTATGCTTAACCAATATATAGAATTGCATGATTCAATACTAGAACTAGAATTATCAATAGGCTGAATAAAAACTGAAAAAATAAATACATAAATAAATTTACTGACCAATCACAAAAAGGGCGTTGAATTGAGAAATGTTTGTAGATAGATTATTTGTGTGTGGTTTCATTGTTTGGATGGTATTACTGCAAACAATGACAAACACTTTAGCCAAAATCTGTGTTCACACCAAACTTAAGTGCATTAGCAATTTCTCAGCAAGAACAGGTGCTCTGTGGAACTCATTAGGAGTGAGCTTTTTTTGTTCGTAGTTTTACTGTAGCAGTTTGAAAGACAAATAGCTACTCAGTGCTGCACGAGTACTGTACTTATGACAAGAAAACATTTATAAAGGAAGTAGACCTAAAATGCTCCAATACTGCACACAAGGTCTACTACTTCTAATCCACAGATGTTCATGATGTTCATGCAAAAGTCTTTTCAATCAAATCGTATCAAAGCATTTATTTTAGCCTATTTATAGTTAATACTTATGGACATGTTGATTTAATAAGTTAATAAAATACAGTTCACCTCCAAATTTTCTTTCTCACTGTCACACATTGTTGACCTATGTTCATTATTGTTGTAGCTGTGTATTCAGCTCTGACAATATGATCACTAGTCTGTTGAGTTGTGACACAGAGACACTGAGGGCATCTGTTCACACTGATTTCAATAGCAGGTAGCTTATTATAGCGTCCACATGTTTTAAGTTATGATATACCACCACTGGCACACCATCGGGCCTGGCAACGACAGACCCCTGACAGGTGTGGCCCCCCGCTCCTCCATTTTTCTTTATTGAATGTGGCAACCCTGACTGCGATTATAAAGTGTCGCAACAATCTCATTTATAAGATTCAGACTAGCTCACTAACCGTTTTCGTTATCATCCAATACATTTTGCCATGCTGACATTGCTGTTGGTGAAAGACTCACAAATAGCTAATGAAAAGCAGGTAACGCCAGGTTATCGTGTCGGCTAAATGCAGTCAATGTGATGTTATCATGCAACGAGCACGGAAAAGTCAAGCTAATAAAAATATTACTGTAATGCTGCCGTGGGAGTTTACCTGAGTTTCCAGCATTTTGTTTTTATGCTGTCTCCGGTCTGTCTGCCTCACTGCCCCATTAACACCAACTTGGACTTGACTTGGGACTTGTTGGTATTGACCTGAAGCTTGATTTTCCAAGACCTGAGACTTAGTTGTGACATGCACAGTTCAAATGACTTTGTCCCAACTCTGGTATTTACCATTTACCCGGTACTTCATTTTCGTAAAATCTTTGACATTACAAACTGACAACCACTGACCACCTGAACGCACCATTAGCTTTATGCTCTATAAGGTTTGGCCAAGAAGCCAACTGGGAAAAAACGTTCATGTCCCTTGTTGTAATTCCGAGTTGGAGACAGTGTTAACAAACCTGTGGCAAAATGGCTGCAAGGCCAATATTGTTGGCAGTTACATCTAAATAAAATCCAAATTTTGCACAATTATACAGTTGATTCAGCTAAATAAAATTGAGCTATAGCTTATTTTGTTTTGCCAGTCAGTACCAAGTTACATACCCATCCCGCTGATGTCATTTTCCAATGACACAGAGGCAGTGGTAGCAATTAACATTTTTAAGGGTTGTTATTATTGAAAATCCATGTATAATGAATGTAGTTAACTAGCTAACTAGCCATATAGGAAGACGACATCCCCATTCTAAATCCACCAACTAAGCTTGGACTATTTGATTGTTTCTGTTATGGGCGCAGCACCATATCTATTCTGTCTACATGGCATAAATGCAGTGTGAAGACCAATCAACATAGAAGCCCATTTTGAAGCATTTTTGACGCCGAGGTCAGTGCTGAGCGGTGGAGTTTCACTCACACTGCTGCATAGAAGCCTCAGCCATTCCTCCAGCTCCACTGCAGCCGAGCACAAATTCCCACAGGCTGTTTTTCCTGCAACCCCAGTGTACCACAGGAAGCCGAGCTGGGTTGCAAATGCTGTAGTTTTATAGGAAGCCAGTGAGTGCAATGCAGAATAACCTGCAGCAGGGAACTCAGATGCTGGCCAAACAGAACTAGGTCACATCCAGCGTCATAACACACAACAGCAAAGTGGAAATATGGTTGAGCAGCAAGGCCACTGATTATGGCCTACTTTCTGCCTCTTTCTGCAACCTTGCTGTTTTTGAAAGTTATATAGCACACAAAAGAGGTTTTACACAGAAAATATAGTTCAATTACATTTTGAACAATCCCTTTTGATGCACAAATGATGTTTTATATGTGGGCTTTTACCAAATCCCTCACTGACACGCACACATTTACAGACCAGAATGCTATGTTTTACAATGTCTTACAGTTCATATTTGTATTTCTTTCATAAAATAGTTATATAAAAAGGATTCTCCTCTAAAATCCAGAAGGTTTTAAGTACACAATGAAAAACAGAAGGGGTCAGCGGATCAATATAGCCTCCTCGAACACGAGGGCGCGTTTTTTTTTTCATGCGATCCTTGTATTCTGTTTGGAGGTCAAGTGAGAGCGCATAAACTCAAAATACATTTCTACAAACCACCTTCCTCTCCTGTTCTCTGCCAAACAGGAGAGAAAAAAACACACAGAGAGACAAAAAGAGCCAGAGTATTACAGGAAAACTCTGGAAGTCAACCAGAGAGAGATACTAATGTGGGTGTTCAGGTGGATGGCATAGGTCCCGGGACACTTTGTTACTCAACAAGCGATGATGCTGCCAGGGCTGTGGACACTTCCAGAACTTTTTGTTTTTAAGGGAGATGAGGAAGCAGGCCAATAGCTTAGTAGCTAAAAGAGTGCTTCAAGCGAATGGTGAGCATTGTTTCTGCTCCACTGACTGTCATGCTAGAGTCCAGCATCACGACAACGTCCCAGTTTGGAGGAGGAGGGAGTTCAGTTATTTAACAGTACAGTTTAAACCCCTAATAAATCTACTGCAAGTGTAGTGGGTATAAATGAGATTGGCACCCCCTCCACAACCGTGTACAATGTTTCTATGTCAGTTCATTCATGCCCTTGTTTGCATTCTTTCTATTTGCCCCCGATTATCACTGAGGCCGTTGTGATGTCACCAACACAGCTCACCCGCCAGTCTGTCAATATAAAAAGGTTATACGTATCAAGTGTTCCGTTTGTTTTTGTGCTGGGGCTTTCCGCTGTGCATAAACAATGTATTTAAACTAGACCTGCGCAGGTCTGTGTTGACAGAGATACGTGATACAGGTCAAATTCACAGAAAGATGACAATTATGTTTCTGTGACATTTAGGCTGAAACCTGAAGAGCCGAAACTCTCCATGATATCATACACCACACAGATCCAGCATTGACTTTACAAAAATGTATTTTTTTGTGGGCATGTGCACATTAATACTGCTTTTATGACTATTATTACTAAAGCAAAACAGAACAAATTTAATAGGAAAGCTTATACAGGTCAACTAAATGTCCAATTCAAAGTCAGTACAGTAGCTGTTCAGCTTGGTCTCTTTACCTGTTATATCAATTTTTTTAAATCCCCTTTGTTTTGGATTTTTTGGGATTTTACACCTTACCATGGCTGATTGTGTGCACATAAGATTGCAGACGGTGCAATTCACACCCTGCCATTGGCTTCACACTGTTTCAGTGATCAGTTGTTGCAAAAAAAACGTAGCAACAAAAGCCGCCAAGAAGAAGACTGCTAGCTAGCAAACATGGATGTAAGCAATGCACAATTTAAAAAAATCATCTTTGCTAATGTATTATGAGACCTCAAGGAGACACACAGTAGTCACAGTTGGTGAGAAACACAGAATGTAAAAGTGACTTTTTGTTGAATACAGGATGAAGGCTGAATTAAAGAAGGTCACTGTTTAAGACTTGTGCAATAGCCCAACAAAAAAAGAGAAACATGTCAGTGACAACTACTTATACAACGTGATGAGTGAAATACTCAGCCGCTTGCCTGGCAACCCTACAATGATGACAATACTTACAGTAATGCGCAGATAAGAGAGTGGTATTGAACTTGTCATCTAACTCAGCAAGAAAAACCAACATGCTTATTTCCCAAAATGTCAAACTATGTCTTTAGATGCATCTGCATTAGGCAAAGCAAACATAACTGTTGCCTTTTTGGTGATGGTGGTGCAAAGATTAGGTTTATTGGCTTGATGTCATGGATCAAGGAAATGATTTTCCTTATCAAATATAATTACCACTGTTGGCGAGGTAATAGGGCAGCTGGTGAACTTGCTAATGTGTTCTCAACCTGTTCATTATTTCAGATGTCCGAAAATAATGAGTGGGTATTGCAGCTTAAAGTAAGGAGAAACTGTAAACAGGTTGGGAATAAAGGGTGTAGTTGATGAATATAGAATATATATTTGTGTCTTCAGAGTGAACTAGATGAGAGGTCGCTATCTCATGTCCTTTTATTTGCTTTGCCGTCTGGCTCCAAGTGAGTGACATCATTCCTGGTAATTTTTCCGATGGTGACTTTGGTATGCAAAGAGCCAGCTCTCAGACCTGGTGTCACGGAGCATACTGATGACGTCACGGAGAGGCAAATTTTATGGGTGTGTGTGTATTTAAGACGTTTGAGTGTGTCAACATTCCCTGTCACATTTTCTTACATTCCCATGTCTACCTAAAGCACACACACACACACACACACACACGCACACACACACATGCACTTTTAACCGCCCACGCAACATGCTTGCACGACCGCATACGCACTCCCTCTGTCTCTGTGTCTCTCTCTTTTATCCTGAGACTCTCCTGAATGTGATATTCCACATGAACTGAAACCTCCACAGCAGGATGATAAGACATGATACGACATAGATTGTGCTGGTTACTGAAGCGGAGAGGACAAAAGCAAGGCAAGGTTGGGTGGGGTGGCGGGGGTTTACACTGAGCCAGGACTTGCTAAGAAATCTATATATTTTTAAAACCTATTTATACATATATATATGTATCCATCCTGTGAAGTCAGCCAATCCCAGCCTGCCTGGCTGCTGGGAAGGATGCTTACCCAGCAGGCTTTGGGGGTTCACTAGTAGGCCAGAGCACAAATGCAGGTCACAAGAAGCTTGAGGGATAAGAATATCTACTTTGACCATATATTATGCACAGTCCTATAGTTCACAGTACATGCAACATTATCTTTATGATAAAGTGATTTCCAACCTGTTATGGTTAAATGTATTTCTTTGAACATTGTGCATACAACAATGAATTAATCCCCATGACATTGTGCAGTGTTCTTCAGCGGAAAGAAGAATATTTAAAGTGCATACTTCGGTTAATGTGTATGGAGGAATTCACTGCATAGGGAAAAGGCTGTGACCATGTTGTGGCCTTCATCAAAAGCTGTGTCGCAGTCGTCTTTTATATATATATATGTATATATACAAGGTATGTTTCATATGTTCTGTGTTGCATTGTATTAACTGGAAATTGTGTCTTAGGCCTTTAAAAGTAGGCATTGTCTTGCAAATGTAAAACATTCTGCATTCGTACAAAAAACAACACGCGATTACATTAGCAAATGGACTTGCAAGTAAATGAGCCTTTTTATAATGTGCCTTTTTCAAGGAAGATATTTTGTTTTGATGCAGTTAGATGCGAAGATCAATACGACTCTCACGAAGCTCTATTAAAAGTTAGACAATCTGCCTAACCGTCACATATCTCGTAATATGTACAAAAAACAAAATGTAAAAATTATCATTTGCTGTTTTGTTACCTTTGGACAATGCAAGGCTAGTTGTTTCCAGTCTTTATGCTAGGTTAAACTAGCTGCTAGCTGCAGCTTCATGTTTACCATCCAGATATGGTATCGATCTTCTCACGAGACTCTCGGCAAGAAAGCGAATTACAGTGTTTCCCCAAATTGTCCAACTACTCCTTTAATGTCGGCTGAATTCCATGTAGTGGCTTCAGTTTCAGGCTGCTAGTATTGTGCTTGCTGGCTCCCTGTCACACTGTCACGGCTTACTGGGATTTCCTGGATCAGGTATTAGCTTGCTGAGTGTGGGCTCCAACTGTTGAAGTGCGACCTCTCTTCTCATTACCCCGTCCCTGTTGACAGCTGGGTGGGGAAGGGGTTAAGAGAACACACAGTCGCCCAATGCAAGTTACACACTGAGATGTAAAATAATAGAGGTATTGTTAATAAAACAAATATCAATAAAATGAATAATAGTAATAATGATGATAAGAATAAGAATAATAATAGGACTATAATATTGCAAGCACATCGGGGCAGCAGGCAGCCCGCAACCACAGATCCAGACTCTACAGCTCCAGAGGCAGAAATACTTGCATAAAGTGACAGAATACGGTGGCCCTGAGAGGCCAACACACTGCAATTTAAGAAAATACATTCAAATTCATCACAACACAACACATTTAGACAACATAACACATTTAGACAACACAACATATTAAGACAACACAACACATTAAGACAACACAACACATTAAGACAACACAACACATTAAGACAACACAACACATTTAGACAACACAACAGAAGTGTTTCCAGGGGACCCTTTTAAGTGATGCACACAGCATGGTGTTTTGGTTGAACCTGTATGTGTACAAATGTGTTGCGTTGTCTAAATGTGTTGTATTGTCTTAATGTGTTGTGTTGTCTAAATGTGTTGTGTTGTGATGAATTTGAATGTTTTTTCTTAAATTGCAGTGCGTTGGCCTCTCAGGGCCACCGTAACAGAAGGAGGAGGGAGAGTACAAAACTAGGAGAGAAGAAGTCGAGTTGGTAACATGCATGTTGCAGATGAATTCTTTAAATGAACACCATAAACAAAATTACATTAACTGTTATTGCATTGGGGTGGGGGCAGAAATTTCGGCCCACATGCCAAACCTGGGCAAATACAATGTAAGTGAACCAACCCTTTACTCTAGGATCATCAATCTTTTGTTCAGCCTGGTATTTATTGATTTGGTGAAGCTTATTTCAGAACAAAGGGATATTTGATAAACTCATCCAGGAAGATTCATGACTTGTTCTTGTTATGTTTGATGTTAGGCTTTGGCATGTGTGGCTCTATGCACGCAGATATGATGCAGGGGAGAGAATCGGTGTGTGTGACCGGAAAACAAGATTAGATTTCCATGTGTAAGGGTATATGCTTGAATGCAAGTATCCATACGTATGCATGCTTGTCTGAGTGCTTGCGTGAGCTCCGCCTCTGATGTTTTGATGAGTCATGACCAGCCAGCGTTGCTCATGCTGATTAAAATTAGAGCTTTAGTGATCTGCTCAGTGAACTGCTCAGAACTGCTTAATTATTCAAAACCTGGAAAAGGCTGAGGACCGCCATTTTCTCCCTCTCTCTTCCTCCTCTGCTGCATTTCGTTTCCAGGACATGAAGTTGAAGACTGATGAAAGCCCCTGCGTCACTGCTGAGTGCGTGTCACTGTGTCATTCACTCGCCGCTGGATGATAATAATATCTTCGAGGCTTTTCCCCTCATCATGCTGTGTGCGAGCGTGCATCCACGTCCACGCTGTTCGTGAACAACATCCAACGTCATAGGAGTAGGAGGTGTACAGTGACATGCTCATTCACAGGAACTCTCTCTCTCTCTATCCCTTTCTCTCTTTCTCTCTCTCTCACACACACACACACACACGCACAGTTATTCCCTTGTTTACTTCTGTTATTCCTAAAATTGACACACTATTATGATACACTATTAAATACCTAACTTTTGTTCTTTTAAAAGCATTCATTTAATCATATTTCTGATTCTATCTGGAGGTCTAGTAGTAAAAAAAGCTACAACAAAATATCTTACTGGTAGATGCCCTCCATCACTGGCATTTTGTAATTGGGCTGCAATTTGACAGTTGTCTTGTTTACTGTACCTGATTTTCAAATAAAATGTTAGGCTGACAATATTCAAGATTTTAGTTATTATCAACAAATCCCATGTATTTACCCAATTACCAATTTGCATGTGTAGCCAAAAGCTCCACACTAAATATACGCTCCAAATATGTGGCTAATACATAAATTAGCCACATATTAGTGCTAATATGTGGCTAATACATAAATTAGCCAAATATTAGTGCTAATATGTGGCTAATACATAAATTAGCCACATATTAGCACGTGGTGACATGTTCCTTCATTACAAAGGACATTGAACTGTAGTTTAATTTGAGCCAATCTCACGTTATGACACATTTATACAAAATCTAACTTATTTGACCGCTTGAACCTGCATACTCTGTTGCCCTGTCAGTAAACAAGGCATTTGTTCCTCTCTGTTAATGCAACATGGAGGAGACTCTCGAGCCGTGGTGAAAGTGTAATCATGACACCACCAGCACTTTGTGAAAGAATTTTGGATTCAACACTGTGCATGGAAACGTTGTTGAATTTCTGTACAGCAATGTTAGCAACAAATCTGAAGTCTGTTTTTCACAGACAAGTCAGGGAATTCAGAAATGATTGAGAGTTTGAGAACATGTTAGTTTTGGTCTTTTTATTAGATTTGCTGACCAAAGAAACAACGTCATGCAGTTCATATACATCAATACACAAGGAGAATATCGAATGGCCCCTGAATGACGGAGCTCGATGTCACTAGCCTTCCCTCTTCATCTTCGGCAGGCACTAAGGTTAGAGGTCGCTGTCTGGGGTGACGATTGTGTGTGTTTCTGTTTGTGTGTGCACCTGCACGTCACATCCACTCACTCCATAACACCTTCTGTTCCCTGGCTGTCACCTCCTGTAAGTCAAACACTTCCTCCATCACTACACACTCGCGCTTTCTTGGTGTCCTTGTTTCCCTCTCTTGTCCTCTCTTTCATCCAGAGTCCAGCCCAATTTGACATCAGTCTTTACCATTTTATAAGTATGTAGTATGTCTCCTTTTCATCATTAGAATTATTTCCGCAGTACAAAAGAAAGTACAGATTAATATAATTCTTTCAGAAAATTATTATATTAAAAACACAACTGAAACTTTGTACTTCAGCTCTATTTTCCACCTATGACATTTTGTTTTTGTGGCCAGCTAGGAGTGTGTATGACTGTCAGTTTGTGTGACTGAAGCTACATGGTTGCTTGTTAAAAAAAACTAGTTCGTCTGGTGTGTTGTTTGACCATGTCTTAAGGAAAACATATTTATACCTAATCCAAATGGCCACAATCAAAGGCAGCATGAAAACCGGTCATCATGGCCAACTGCATCAGGCTGCTTCCTTAATCACCTTTTGACTCATGTGTGTCGTTTTTGTTTTGAGACCAAAATCTGTATGAATGGGGAAAGCACATTTAATATGACTTTGATGATGTTGTGTTTGGTTGTACACCCAATGGGGGACAGTTGTAGCTGTGTGAATGATAAAAACAGAGACTATTTCGAAAAGTTACAAAAATAGTTTCCTGAATTCCGCCATCAGAAAGGGTGCCGTGCCATTGTTCCGACGGCCCGTTGTTCTGAAAGCCCATTTGTCCAACAGCCTGTTACCCCGAAAATAAATGCCCACTGCTCCGAAAACACACACTCTCCCTGCAGTTGTTAGTTCAGTGACTGCCAGCCCTCTCCATGGTGCTGAATCAGTGAGGGTTTGGCCCTTAATAGACCCTTATCTTTAGCCTTACACGATACAAAATTTAAAGCAATTTTACTGTCACAGACAAATTTCCATTCCATAGCTTGTTCATTTGTTGAGTCCAAGAAAGCTTTTTCTGTTTTGTCAGAGAGAGAGAGAGAGGTGGGTGCTCACAAGCACCATGGACAGGGCCAGCAGTCACTGAACTCACAACTGCAAGGAGAGTGTTTAGTTTTGGAGGAATGGGTCTTCGGAGCAATGGATGTTTTTTTTCTTGATAAAGGGCTGTTAGACAAATGCGGTTTTGGTTTGTCGAGTGTTGTGGTGTCGGAATAATGGGCCGTTGGCATAATCCGCAGTCCCCTAAGAAAGACGGTTTAAGAAGCTGTTAGATTATCCAACAAGCACTTTGTTTGATGCATACCGACAACACTTGATTGGGTGGTGTTTTGTCATTTTACAGTGGTACAAAACGATTTTGTAAATGCAAATTCATATTTCAGCAATTTTAAAAGGTTCATTGTCAGAATATCTGTGAGGTTTGCACTGTGGATGGTTTTACTAGGTTACTAAATTGCATAACATAAAAAATGCAAATGCTTCCATACAGGGTACGAGGGGTCACTAAATTAGTTTAGCTTAGAAAAAGATGTAAGTCATTTGCTACAGCCTTCCCAATCACCAAATATCAAACAAATTAAACACCTATAGGACACTGACATGTTAAGACAGAGCTCTCTCCTACCACTATCAAACACTAAATCAGGTAATATCTTTTTGAAAGAATGGTGTTTTCCCCTCCAATACAGTTCCTGAAACGTGAGAATTGATGGTGTCTTGGACAGGGGCGCCACCAAAGTGGCGAGACAGCCATGCAGATCAATTTGATGCAGTATGGTCTGAGCATTGACAGCCTGACCCCCCACCCTGATGACACTGAGCTCGTGCACTCAACTTCTTTGGCTGACCATGGCAAGGCGTGTTCTGAGTGGAACCTGTCCTGTTGTACTGCTGTATGGTCTTGGCTACCGTGCTGTAGCTCAGTTTCAGGGTCATGAGGTGCCATGTTGAACTTCCAGTGACCAGTATGAGGTAGTGTGAGAGTGATAACACCAAATTTAACAAAACTGCTCCCAATTCACACCTGAGACCTTGTAACACTAACGCGTCACATGACACTGGGGAGGGAAAATGGTTAATTGGGCCCAATTTGGACATTTTCACTTAGGGGTGTACTCACTTTTGTTGCCAGCGGTTTAGACATTGATGGCTGTGTGATGTGTTATTTTAAGTGGACAGCAAATTTACACTGTTATACAAGCTGTACACTCACTACTTTACATTGTAAGTAGTGTCATTTCTTCAGTGTTGTCACATGAAAAGATATAATCAAATTATTATTTACACAAATGTGAGTGGTGTACTCATTTTTGTGAGATACTGTATAGTGGGTAGTGCAGTAACTTGTGTGAAAAGCAGTCATTGAGTTCACTCAGTCCATTCGCTGGCACTGTCCATACCTCAGTCACAAGCACACACACACAAATGCATGAACCCCCCTGAACCCCCTGCCATATAAACAGGCAGGCATGTTAGGAATGCCCACGTGCATTTACAGACATGTTTTGTGCCACCGGTGGCATTTGTTTGGTTAATCAGTCTGAGCAGGCAGCGGGGTCTTTTGTTATTGGCTGGGGCACAGGGCGGGGCCTGCTGGCTGAAAGAACCTATGAGCATCAGCAACATCCTGCTTTCAGCAGGGAATACACGATGCATTCCTGAAACATGGCAGCATTGTCATCTCATATAATACCAGAGAAAAGGGAGGAGAAGGAGGAGAGAGCCCTCATCTGTCACTGTCAGCTTCTCTCTCCTGCACAGACCTCGATATTCTATCTGAAAATGATCTGAGTAAATTTCCCTTTTAAGGTAAAAATGGAAATTCAGTTTTCCAAGGACATGAGAAAAGATAATGGGGATCATATCACATATAACAACAAGCAACATACAACACATTTCCAAGTAAATAATATTCACAGTTTATAGATTGGTGGGTGAACAAGCGCCAACTAAGACATTACACATTAATATCTGGCATTTCACTTCAAAAGTTATTTAATCATTATCAAAATCTTATACTGTAAGATCATGTTTGCTGCTTTTTACATTAATGTTAATTTATATGAACGATTTTCAAGGTCTTTAGATTGATTTCCTGCCTTCCAGGCTGCCACTTCACTCGCTTCACTCTGGAAAATCAGTTTAAAGAGACCTCAAGTTTAATCTAGATTTATGCATTTATTATTAATTTATCTCTGTAAAAAATGTGGTTGTCATTGCATAGTAATTTAGTTACGTAGTTAACGAAAACTGATTGGTGCATTCAAGTAAACTCTGAAATTTAAGATTTCAGTATTGGCTGTCAAAAAGCACTACATTCATAGAACATTTTGTTGGTAAACAGTAAAACAGTAAAGACCATTACCTTTGTAAAAAGAAAAATGCAGATTTGACAGCTATTTTGTTGCAGTTGGGCAACAACAAGCAAATGTTGGCCATTTTAACTTGACTCTTCTTACTATTACTCGGCTGATACACTCATGCTGACGCTGTAATGTTTACAGCTTGCCTCTCAGACAGGTTTGAAGACAGCAAGTTCAGAAGGCTGTAATACAAAAGGAAAGTTTGTAATCCCTTCATGCTACACACACAGAACGGAACAGGTAATTAAATGTGTAATAAAATATTGTTGTTTTTTTTTATGTAGCTATAGGCTGCTGCCTCTACATGCACTGCCGGTATTTTCTTACAAATCCTCCTAATCTACCTCTCTTCATTTGCATCTTCTTATTTGGGATTAACATACATTTAATGGAAATCAATAAGGGATAATGACAGGTCAAAACAACTGGACTTGTTTCCTCTGCTGTCTACAGGGGATTCCCGGACATTTTACCATCTGTTGGCCAACAACACTTTGATGTCACATGAGAGTCATTGAGGTCAGATCTGAATCCTTAGGGTCAGATGGCACTCATGTGAAAATCATCAGAGTGACAAAATGTCCTCACGACCAAACAAACCAGTGAAAGTCCAAGTTCAATTCAAATGGCTTTATTGGCATGATTGCATACAACACAACATTGCCAAAGCATACTATACAACACAAACTATAGGACCTGTTTTTTTCTTTTTACGGCAATGGCAAATCGTGGAGCTCTCTACATGGCTCTGGATTGCCCTTGGGAATGTAAAACGCATAATTACCGGTGCACCAGTGTGGGAATGTCGCCACAGACACCCGATTTAATAACTTTGGTATATGAATACAGAGAGATTTACTTGGCAGTTATAGGCTGTTAAGCATGGCATTGTGTGAACTTGTTTGGCAAGGGCATGAATCTAACAACGTTCATTTACATTTAAAAGTTCCCCACTCCAACTTTTATTAAAAGTAAAAGATGTAAATAAAGCTCCTGTCACTGATATATTATTATCTATTATATTTTGGGATTATTATTATTACTCAGGCATCAGTGTGTAAACAGCATTTTACAGTTGGATGAGGTGGAGCTAATTTGAACTATTGCTGCAGCAGTAATTAGCAGCTAATATTTTTTTTCATTATGGATTAATGTGCTGATTATTTTCTTAAACAATCAATCAATTATTTGTGACTTCCATCAAGTGACTTGCGTAATGTACTCAATTTTCCTAAATCTAACCAAGTCGTCTTGCTACCTAAACCAAACTACGACTGTTTCACAATGTTAACCACGTGTTTAACGTCACTTACGTAACGTTGTGTTGCTGGACTGGTACTTTCCAACGGTCCTATATGTTGTTTTGAGAACCGGTCATGAATGTCTTTGTACTTTTCAACGGTTGTATTTTTTGTTTTGGGACAACTGACAATCGGACATGTTGACTAGTAGTCCAAAGCTCAAAACTATTCAAAGTAAATTAATATTATTAAAATAATTAAAAGGAAAAGAAGCAAATTGATTCAAATCAATCAACTGATTATTTCAGCTCTGTTTGTCTACACAGTTTTCTAACAAAGCATCATCTGTTATAAGCACTTCATATGTTTTGAATGCAAAAACCTTAACTTCAACTTAAACCTTAACTAAAGTTATAAAGTACAAGTACCTCAAATTTGTACTAATGCAAATCTAGTTACTTACTTAAATTCCACCAGTGTCTCTAAACAATGTCTTTCAGGTGAAATGCAGAGACAAGAACGGCGGCAGGGCTTGAACCTTGTATTTGTCATATTTGTCATGTCGTCTAAGTTATGTGTATATGTTTTTCATTCATCAATTCAGTGTTTCCCGTTTTATTTTGTTACCCACCTTTCCTCTCATTTCAGACCACTTCTCTTCCTGCTCTTGTGTGATTCCCGCCTTTGAGATTGTCATCCCCCACCCAGATAAATTTCTTCTGTCTCTCATAATCCTCTTCCCTCTCGTGTATTTAGTTTGTGTGCTCCCCTCAATCTTTGCCAGTCACCTTAGTACTTGTATTGTTTAGCGTTCATTATCTCAAAGTGTTTAGCTTTTATGTTTTTTTTGGAATGTGTGTTTTCTAACCTCTTTTAGCAAGTAAGGGCTGTGTCTTTTTAATCAAGACTGTGTTTTCTGACTCACAATCTACGAGTTATCAGGACGCTGCACCACTGAGCTGATAACATAACAATAAATGCCCAAGGCCAAGAAAAGGAGCATAAACACCTGAAGCAGGTGCTTTTGGATATCCAAGCTGGACCTTTGTGAAAACAGCCACAAGATCCAAGAAGAACACCAACAGTATGGGTGATGAGGAAAAGAAGAGTAAACTCAACAACATTCTGATTCCATATGTATCTGGAGTATCAGGGAAACTCTGGGATTTTCGGCAAACACCACATTTCTGTATTTTTCAAACCGAAAAACATTCTAAGATAGATACTGGTCCACCCAAAAGACCACACACCCAAACACAAGAAAAGCAATCTAGTGTATGCTGTCCAATGCAGCGAGGAATGTGCAGACTTGTATAATGGGGAAACAAAACAACCACTACACAAACGCATGGCTCAACACAGAGGGACCAACTCCTCAGGTCAAAACTCACTTCGTTTGAAGGATAAGGGACACTCTTGATGACAACAATGTTCATATTCTGGATAGGGAGGAGAGGTGGTTTGAAAGGGAAGAGAAAGAAGCCATTTACACCAGAGTAGAGAAACCATCTCTCACCGTGGGAGGTCTGCTACACCACTTTCCCCCCACCCACAATGCTGTCCTTTCATCCCTTCCCAGGAGACTGAACACCACTCACACTTTCCCTCCTATGACATTACCAATGACAGTCATTCAGACTTGGCCTCAGGTGACTCCAACAACCATAACAACTGCTGTTACAGCAACCAGGAGCACTAACAAACCAAGTGGTACCCATCACCTTGATAACAACACGACAGAGGTTAGAGAGCTGAGACTCCCTGCCAATCTGTCAGAACTGATGAAGCCTCTTGGATGAGAGGCGAAACGTCTTCAAGTTTCTTCAACCAAGTCCAGTTGCCCTTGAGAGTCTCTCCTTCCCACAGATAATCCCACATTCTTTGCCTGTGTCGCCCAGGTCGTGGTAGTGCTGGGTGAGTGGAGAGTCACCCCCGTCCACCCACCCTCAGTAAGCCCTGCTGCGCCCACACAGAGTGGCCTGTGTCCGGTGGAGGAGCAAAGTGACGCCAGTGGGCCACACTGAGCCTGTTGTTGAAACCTACATGTTAAGAGTTGGGGGTAGCGGGTAAGAAGAGGGGCTGGGGTGTAAGATGTGGTGTTTGGGGAGAAATGTAAGGGAGATGGGGAATAAAGAAGTAAAAAGGGGAAAGGAGGTAGGCAATACTGAAAACACGGTCTGAGGGGAGGACAGATGTTCAAGAGAGATAGGGAGAGCAGGATTAAGAGGCGTGTGTGTGTGTACGTGGCATAAGTTACATCTGTTCCTAGTTACCCCCCTCACCTCCAACCCCCTTTTCCTCCCCAGCTTATAAATGGTAGCATTCTGCCAGCCATGTGGGGCTGTGAGGAGCAGGGGTTTCGCTGTTTGACGGGAGATGAGGCAAGATGCACTCAATTAACAGTCAAATCTTGTTCTCTCACAAACTCTAGTTGTGTAACCACCTCCTTGACAGGGTGAAAGTTCTAAATCATTATAAATCCTGCTCATTGCAGTCAAAGTGGAGACCAGCACAGAGTTAAACATTTGCTAAGGAGGTTTTAATGAGTCATGGGTTTCTGTAAAGTCAGCTGAGGGAGACTTCTCTGTATTCTGGATGCACTTTGGGCCCTTGTTGAGAAGAGTTCTAAAGCAATGGTAGTAGTTTGTTGGTAGAATGAAAAGGAGAGGTTACAGTTTTATTAGCATTATGACTGTTACTATCATGATCTGTTTTAGGGCTTACATGATTGATTAAATGATATTTATTACCATTTGAGTCATTATTTGTATCTGTAATAATAACATTGTAGGCCTACTCATCAACTTAACTGGTGAGATCTGGGAGCACAGCTAAAAAACAATGTGGCAGGAAACATGAGTGGCCAGAGGATCGTATAGCTTTTAAACAAATCCCTTGGTTAGTTTAATTTATTTGGAAAAGAAATTCAATTTAAAAAAAAGTCTGACCTACAAACAATGGACACTATTCAAGGCGCAAGTAAGCTAACTTCAGTATAGGGTGACCAGACATCTCCGTTTTCTGGGACAGTCCCCGGTTTGGGTGGCCTGTCCCCATCTGAAGCTGTCCCTGGAAATTTCCCAGTTTTTAAGTGTGTGTTAATCATAGACTGTATAAGGTGTTAACAGACCTGAATTTAACATTATCACCCAGTCTCTTTATGTCTACATCTGCCTTTATCTGGTTCAAACAGACAATAAAATAAAAAAATAAACATCACTTTATGTTGCAAAGGTATGTCTTTGTGATACTTTAACGTTTCTTTTAACGGGATAATCACAATTGTGGCCAAACAAGTGTTGTGCCTGACCTTCATGATTATAGGCAATAATAGAAGCCTGTTGTTGCCGTTGGAATATGAGTTTGGTAGGCCTACGTATAATACCCTTGTTTACATTTAGAATTTTTTTTATTCCACCTGCCAGAAAGTGACTGCAGCCTCTGCTTATTGACTGAAAGCTTTCTGCCTCAAAATGACTTGATTTCTTTCAGAAGAGTTATGTTTGACAGATCATAATTTCATATTTAATAACGTTATTAAATTAATGACGTACTGACCACCAAGCCAAAAATGTCCCCGGTTTTCATTTCAGAAATCTGGTCACCTTACTTCAGTAGGCTAACAACTACCTTGTCTAGCTTGCGTTGTGAGAATGGGTAAAGAACCATATATGCCTAACAATAGTCCTTGAAAAATTGACAAACAGTACCTATTATCTGCAAACAGTGAGAAAATTAATAATGTAGAGGGCACAGCTTAATGCAACCGTTTTTATAAAAAATAAATAAATAAAAGAAATTAATCAAATGTTTTATATTTCGATTCCTTCTGAAATATAGACTTATAGATGTTTTTTACATAGACAACAACAACATCAAACCCACATTCTTGTAAGATAACGCTGTAATAATAATATCAGCCAGCAGTAAACATGCTAACAGATTTGCTGGCTATAGTGTTAGAGCTAGCTTCGGGTACTTTGAGCTAGCCAAGTTAGCGGAAGTTTAGATAATGTAGTGAAACTGTTAGCTTGTTCCAACTTGGCTAGACTGTCTTACTGATTGTGTTTTAGCAATGTCAAAGTTCCCAGATCTCAGAAATTAGTTTTGTTAGTAGAACATGATAATGATCATCACACGGTGGCCAAAATATATGGCCCAAGTTGTAATAAACTGCAATAATACAATAACTTACCGTTATAGAATCATTACAATAGTGGTTATTTTCAGCTATGGCGAGTAGGCTTACTATCAAAAGATGGCAAACATGCATTTATATGGAGCAAAATCTCAGAGTGTCTCGCTGTTTAAGTTTAAAGTTTGGAGTTTGAAACAGGCCTTTGTTACGCAATTCCTGCTCTGGTAGTAGTCCATCTGGGAGTACTCTATTGGCACATACAAACATGTGAGAGTGTGTCAGTGTGTGGGCGAGAGCAAGATGGAAAGAGTCAAGTGAGTGAGTGTTCATGTGTGTGAGTGAGCGTTGTGGGTGTGTGTGTGTGCCGGCTTTTTCCGCAATTATTGCAATCGATTCAATCAAATTCATGGCAGAATTTCATTGTGTCATTTCTATTTTTTCCACCTGATAATTTGAATAGAATGACAGTGCACCAAAGCCATCCTTGTTGCCAATAAGCAGGCGTCCCTGAATATGCAAAAGTATTTGTGTGCATGTGCACGTCTGTGTGCGGGGGCAGCAGCAGGCTGGTGAGTGGGCTACACACTGCCTTCAATTCTCTCTGCAATCAGATACACTTCCACACCGTTTTCTACCAGAGCCATTCACAGCCACCACTAAAGAGTCCCAGAAACAGGATGTAGGCCAAGCTGGAGCTGCTATTGCTTGGCCACAGGAAACCGACTCAGTTCCAGCATTATGTAAGCCTGCCAGATCAAGCTGTGTAGTCATTTGGTCACACGGTTAATTTACATTTTCAGTGGTGGAATGAAACACCGGAAGCCCTTCTTTTCTTCTCTTCTCTTCTCTTTTCAACTATAGCATGTTGGAAAAAAAGGGGAAATACCTGAAAAAGCCTGCAGATCAAAAACAGAGGGTGTGTTATGTCACCATCATTTCACCTCTTACTGGTCAGCTTTCAGGCCAGTATAACCTACCACAATGCCCTTCTAACATCCAGGGGGAAAGGAAAGAAGTAGAGACCAGAGAGCATTGTTGGGAAGGTGGAATATAATCGGACCAAGTAACTGAACAACCCCTCTACATGTATTCATGTGTACCAGGCACCTATAATGCCTGCTTTACTGGCCTGCAGTAAGAACACACCGGCAACCTTAAAACATTTTGTGGCTCAGTCTCCTACAGTGTGTGCTATTTGATACAAACAAGACTGATCTGACTCAAGATCATCACCTGAGGGTATATTCCACCAGTGAAGAACATAATAGGGAGGCATGGTGGTGTTTACGTAACTACAGTGAGGAGCAATGTCTTTTACTGGCCTGTTGTAAACTAAAAGATTCAGGTCCTGGGGCGACAAAGCTCATGCAGGCACAGACTCAGAACAGTAAAACAAAGACAGGCTGCCTGGAGGAAAACGCTCTGCTGGATGATTTCTGTCTACACCTGTGTCCAGCCTTTGAATTGCCCATGTGTCCAGATGTTTCTGGCTATTAACTCAATACATGTGAGGGCCACAGTGGGACTGACTGATTGCCTCTTGCAACAAGGTCGTCATCTAGTGGCCAAAGGTGGGATGACAGGAGGAGAGTCGGTCAGACAACCCCTGCCAGTGCTACCTAAAGTGTGCCATTGATAGTGTCAGTGATGAAAAGTAACTAGATACTTTTACTCAGGTACTGAACCTAAGTACACATTTGAAGTAGAGGGAAATATTGTACTTCTAAATTGTACTGCACCGATGTGATGTTCATTAGGAGTAATACTCAGCCTGTTGCCTGTGGCTATGGAGCGAGTTTTCCAAAGTCTGAGAAAATTACCCCTGATGATGTCATCTTGGATTGGGCTTGATACTTAACAGAACGTCTGTGTTAAAAACCGGGGGAATGGAGTTTTAAAGAGGCAGTGAAGGTCTAATGAAAGACGCTATGAACTTGCATTATGGCACCTTTAATCTATCACTCAATCAATTAGTCCATCAGTCAGTACACATTTGATATGAGAGTTTTCAAGCTCCAAACAGGCCTAATCATTTGTGCCCAGACTGCAAATGCATTATAAAAACTTATGAAATGTTGGGGAAACAAACATAATGCTAAACATTCCTGGCACTACACAAATGGCCTTGGTAAAGTTAGCTCGTTATATTGTATGTAAATGGCTAACAAGGGACAATTCAAAAGTCGAGGACCAAAAGTAATCATATTTTTAATAATAATAAATTCATTAATTAAAGTCAATACTTCAGCTGTATGAAAGTAAACACACTCAATGGAATGACCAACTTGTGATTGATTAACCCTGTAAATCATTTAGTCCATCAGTTAAACATCCATCTATTACTTCTCAAAGCTGTACCCTAGTGACATTCCCAAGTCTAATGGCACACCCTTCTATAATATATTATTTTGGGCCTCAAAAACACATAATTTACTCCATTGTTTCTGATAATTTGATTGTTGATTCTGATTCTGTAAGTCAGGCTCACCAACTCCAAAATTGGGTTTATTGTTAACTTGACATTCTGAAGAGAAAGTTGAGTGGGTTTTAACCAGTTCAGTGCTTCATTGCTGCAATTCTGCCAATCCTACATTATATTATAGATATTGGTGTAGTCAGTTCAGGTGGTGTAATACCTACAATAAAACAATACAGAGCTTGTTTAATTGGACACATTTTTGAGTATGTAGTGTTTTGTGACTGAGGGGATGTAGGAAGTGAGAAGCTTTAGCAGAGCAGGCTACAGTGGGGAACGAGTGGCATGTCACTGGTCCAGCAGCTGTACATAGCAGATATATGACCAAAAGTGCTGAGCGGACAGAGAGGTGACAGGCAAGGCTTAGCTGACCCAGCAGTGCTGCCCCCCGCCTCACTCTGTCTGACTCATCAGCATAGCATTTAATGCGAAATGCACCCTCTTCCCCGGATACCTGACTATCCGATCCACACTCGCTGCCATCGCGAACGAAGGGTTTTGTTTTTACCCCGAGGTTGTTGAACTGAACGTGACCACCCCTTGCTCTGACCGAAAGTAGCCTTGTCAGTTGCATAACTGCCATCAGTGGGGTGGTCAACGTGGCTAAGCTGCAGAGCCCTCCTGTGATCGCGGCTCTCTCTTTTCTAGGGTTCCGGTCCAGAAAAAACAAAGCCATATGAACTGATAACAGCCAGGAAATGAGTTCCACAGAGAATGACACAGAAGCCCAGGCCTGTTTCATATCCAGGCGATTATAATAACGGAAAAAAGAATTGATGCCTGTTGTTTTTGTTGTGATAGGCTGCTCTTTGCTTTCATGTGGCTGTGTGGCTTTGAAGGTTCATAAGAGACTCATGTCCTTTCTTATTAAGTTGCAATGAAACACATCCACTAAATTGTCCAATAAAACGCGGATTAGACCGAGTCAGGTTTAGGAAGCTGAACCAAGATGTGAGAATGTTTTGATGACCCAGCAGTAGCAGGCTGTATTTTGACTGAGCAGCTGAAAGAAATTGAGATTGAAAAAAAAAAAAATGACCGCCATTTAAGACTAGACTGTGTTGCAAATTGAGCCCATTTGAAACAACAAAAATAAATACCACAAATTACAATTGTAGAGTGAAGCTATATATACATATATAGTCATTTGCAACCCACTCGTCAGCCAAGAGTCAGTCTTCCACTTCAGCTCCCAGAACAGCATGCGAGTCTGTCACAGCTTCCAACAAGAAGACAGGGTTTCAGTCTCACATACATCCAGCCTCTTTCACACTTTCAAGCTTCTTTTAAAAAGAACAATTTAGACACCTCAGTGACGTAGAATTATAGACCCATATCAAACCTCCAATTTCTGGGTTAAATCATCGAAAATACCTTCCTGGCACTACACAATTGTTTTGATGTTCTCACATTTTCGAGTTCAACCACACCACAGCACCCACACTGCTCTCATGAAAGTCTTAAAGGGCACCTATTAAAATACAGACAATGGTAAAGTCTCTGTCTTAGTACTGCTGGATCTCAGTGCTGCAGCTGACCACAAGATATTACTGGACAGATTGGAAAAGTGCGTGGGGCTCCATGGCACAGCCTGTAACTGGTTTAAATCCTATCTGCAGGATAGAGACAAAAGCAGATAAAAATCACTGATTTGGAGTTCCCCATGGGTACATTCTTGGTCCTGCTCTATTTAACATCTATATGCTCCCACTTGTTCACATTCTGGAAAACAACTAAATATCCTACCATAATAATGTGGATGACATGCTGATTGACATAACAATAACAATAAAATACAGTTGATTATAAAGCAGTACAGTTACTGAATAGGTGCACTGAACAAATCAATGGTTGTATGTGCCAGAATGTTCTCCAATTAAATAAGAATAAAACTGAAACAATTATTTTTGGCTCCAAAAAAGAATGATCAGATATCAGTGCACATCCCGAAACCTAAATGTTTAAGACTTCAAACCATGTCAGAAATCTTTGTGTTGTTCTGGAAATTTCAATACCCACATCAAAAGAATTATTTATTAATTCCTTAAAAATGTAGCAAGATTGAAAGGACTCACATCTTAACAAGACTTTTGTCTTGTTCATGCTTTTGTTTTCAGTAGGCTTGATCATTGTAATAGTAAAGAATCAATCAGATTGCTGCAGTTTATTCAGTACACTGCTACACGAGTCCTCACTAAAAATAAGAAAGTGGAACACAATTCCCCTATGTTTTCAGAGCTCTGCGCTGGCTTCATATACATAAAATAATTGATTTCAAAATACTATTATTGACTTACAAAGCGCTGATTGGTTTGGGGCCAAAATACATCTCTGATATGCTGCTCTGTTTCGACCCATCCAGAGCTCTTAGATAATCTGGAACAGGTTTGCTCAATGTCCCCCGGGTCAGAACAAAACATGCAGAAGCAGCTTTCCGTTTCTATGCACCACGGATCTGGAACTCCCAGAAGACATGAGGTCTACACCAACCCTGTGTTCTTTTTAATTGAGGCTTAAATCATTATTCTTTGCCACTGCATTTCCTGGGGAAGATGTTTAGACTTTTGCACTTCATAAATCTGCTGTATTTCAGATGTCCTTATTTATTCTTTCTTTTAGAATTTTTTTCATATATTTATGCTTTTTATGCTTTATCTGAAGCACTGAATGAATGACTTTAATTACCTTTGTGTATGAAATGTGCTATGTAGATAAACTTGCCATGCCTTTAAATCAACTATTCTTTATGTACACTGCCTTCCATTTTGGGGTGTTGGTAGAGACCAAAAACAGCTAATAGGAAAGTGAATATTGGGCTTACATTTGTCAGGTAGCCAGAAACATGATTCCAAATGAATGCTAATGTTGCTCTGTGTCTATTGGATGTGTAAAAAGGTAAGTAAAAGTAAAGTAAAAACTGTAAACACTGCGCTTAAAACATGTTGCTTTTTCATAAAGCTTAATTAATAAAGCTTTTAATGTGAAGCAGGAAGAAAAGTGCATCAGACAAATTTAAGTCTGTTTCTTAAAGATGTTTTAGTATCTGAGTTGCTGCACACCTTACAGTAAAGGTACACACAGAATCAAAACTGTGACCTTCCAGTCTCACTGAACACTTATCCTCCCCTGCCGCAGAGACTATGTTGTCATTCTGAGCCTGTGTGACCTCCTCTATCCCCTACACACCGACACCTTGTTCCCTCTCCTCTATGTCTGTTTACGCCCTCCAGTGTCAACACTGCCTGAGCGCCAAGGCAACGCACACAGCTACAAGTACAGGCAAAAACAGGGGCCTCTGCTTCCACCAGGGTTTTACAACTGCTTTTAGAGAAAAGGTTCGGGAAATAATTTGAAGTTGCGCCCAACAGTGAGAGAGAAATATCTCTTTGATGTAGGGAGCCAGCTGGCGTTTTACATTACTGCAGGTGTTAAAACAGGTTACAAAACAAAAACTGCCTATTCATGCCACAAATTCCAGTTTTACAACCACAGTGTGAAGTAGGTTGTACTGTCACATACACTATCGCTGATACACCTTGTTTAGGGTTAAACTCCTAACTTAGACCTTAAAAATAGAAATAGGAACATGAAAAGGTTGTTGGCATGGTTTGAACATGGCATAGGTCCTGACATCAGGGTTTATCTAACCAGAGATTGGACATCTGCCTGGTAAGGTTATGTGTATGAATTTACTCAGGTGAGGTTTTTGTAAGGCTCTGGAGATATTCAAAGACAAATCTTTTGGGTCTTGGAATCTACATTTCAAAGTTTATTGCCTGCAATCTCACAATCTGTTGCACATCAACATCTGGTTGGTTAGTTACGAAGTGACGGGGTGGAGATTGTCCTGTAACTGAAAAACTGCTGGCTTGATCCGCACAGCAAACCTTTCAGCGTAAAGTATACTCCAAATGAATTTGAATTTGGCACATTCACAGAGAAAATCTGATGAATTTATGGTAACCAAACATACTGAAGCTGGCCAGCTACAACTGCAGCTGCTGCAACTGTTCATCAGTGGCACGAGGCAGGGTGCTCGCTGTGTATTTGTTTTTAAAATTCATAGAAATGTGCAAAGTGTAAATGTTTTGTATAAATCTGTTTATAAGTACATGTTTTGAGGAACTGGCACCAAGTGTATGCTTTTATTCATTTCATTGAGGCTCCTTCATGCCGCAGGGACATCATTTAACAAACAGCCTGCAAAAACATTATAAACTCATATTAAGGTCCATGTGAACATTACTTACAGAATGTAAGAAACTTACTACAGGCTCCTTAGCCACAGTGGTGCTTTGAGCTAAATGCAGGATTCTCACCTGATCACAATGAAAATGTTAACATGCTGATGTTTAGTAGGTAAATGGTTTGACCTTCTTAGTATAGCATCTTAGCATGTCTTGGGTTTGATGGCCTAGTATGGAAGCGTATAGGGGACTATATTAAAATCATAATGTAAACTTGGAAATGAAAATGTAATTCCACAATAGCATTATAAATATCCACATATGTATGCATTTTGAGTGAAAATTTAAATGAAATGCAATAATTCAATTTGCATTTTCGTTTCCACGTACTCGATCTATGACTATGTTAAAATGAAAATGGAAAAGCTTTTTGACATTTAATGTTCAAAGTCCTACCCTGCTGTACAGTGGACAATATTCAAATAGTAATTCAAATTTGAAAATGAAAATGCAAAATGAACAATGTAACCTGATTTTCCATTTATGCAAGCAATATTTAAGTCAAAATGAAAATGCATTTCAATTTGAAAATGAAAATAAAAACTGGGTTTGACACTTCATTTTCAAAGACTTAAACCGGCTGTACAGTATACAGTAATAATATTCAATATTTTGTTATTTTTCAGACTATTGCATTGACATTTACATGTCAACATGCTCTTTTGGGGTCAATTTCAATTAAAATGAAATTTTCTAACCATTTTCTAACAGCATTTTACATTTAATTTTCAGACTTAACCTTTCTGCCTCCGGTGCTGTGACCATTTTTCTTTTGCGGTACTTGCATCAAACATTTTCCAATGTACATAATTTATAGGGAAATCAGGTTTATTTAATCCCCTGACCCAATTACAGAACCCTTGCTTTGCGTTCATATAATGTTCAAGTAACCCAGTTACTCAAGAAAGAGACTGTAACCTGGTTACTTAAGTACATGGACATTCACTGAGTGAGTTAACCTAAAAAAAAGTTAAACCCTCTAGCTGTTAGTTGAACTGGATTAGAGCATGTCTAAAATACCAAAGATTTCAGAAAGGAAGACTGCTGCATCTCTTTAGAGGGAGATGAAAGTCACCCTTCCTGTCTCCTCTCATTCCTCATGGGTATAAAAGACCAGAGGCCAGACGATGCAGTCACACTGTAGAGCTGTGCACACACACACAAGTTAAATCTCAGCACACTGTCATGCAGGCACCTACATACACACAGATGCCTTCATGTGCAGACAGACCCACACGCAGACATGGACGCTGGCTGTAATATCAAACAAAGGTGGGTAACATCAATCCATCCTACCTGTCTGCGAAATTTCTGTGCAGAAGAGAGCACGCCAGCTAGCACCTCGCCACTCCCTGCCCCCTTTTAATGAAATAAAATAGCAGATATGTTATGTAGGACATTTTAAGAGAAACAAACAGTGTCTTATTCGCTCCCAGCGATTTTGTGTTTATACAGGAAAAGTACACACCATCTGAGCCTGTCACGGCGACATCTACTCACAAGAAAAAAGGACACTGTTACAATGAAAACAGAAGCAGAAAGCAGTATTTTCTCTCTGATCTTTATTTCCAGCACGATGAACCAACAGGGGCCACATAACAGGCTGAATAATTAAAAATGTTTGTATTGGATTTATACTCTTATTGAACAGAATACCCCCAGGTAGACACATTACACATGAGAGGAAAACACTCGTGTTATTGAATGTTTTGCTGAGAAAAAAAGTATCATGATCCCATGCCGTGAACAATTCAGATTCACGTGATGTTTCCCTGTCTGCTCCTATCAAAAGTCAATTGAAAATCTTGTAGACAGACATGTTCATCAATCCAAAAACATGCTCAGTGAATGCAGACTCTGCAGAGCTGCTTGATTCTTGATTTTTCCTGTTATACAAAACTATTGTTTAGCAAAGAATCAATACTAAATTGCCCTTTGATTAAATGGGCTTAAATATAAGTTAAATTTGGTACCTATGAAGCAAACGTTTGTGCCACAATTTAAAATGCTTTACACGGTGATAATATGTTGGTGTTGTGTTTACAGGTTATTCCGCTGTGATGACAGTGGACAAACAAATAAATAAATCAATGAATATTGTATCATTTCACATGCGTGTTTTAACATTACACTTGTATGGCATTTTATAGATATAGATACTCACAATTCAGTTTTAGTGAGTGTTAGTCAAGTGCTCCAATACAATCACTGAGATATAACCAGGTGAAAACTAGAAAATGGAGATACAGATCCATGATTCCACACTTGTGTGGATAAAGGCCTGGACTTCAATTTATCTGCTTCAAATATAGTGCATATGTGCTCTGCTTTGTACCCTCAGATACAAACTAGATAAGAAAATAAAACGCCTCTCTGGTGATAACCAGCATTTGAGTTCATCTGTGTTTTAGGGGTCACACATACTTCAAGTCAGTGTGCTATATCTCTTTCGCACACAACACAAATTTCCAATTTCCCCTCCTTAACCTCAGGCAGTCAGCTGTAGCTACACATGCAGCCCCAGCTGCTCCTCTGTCCTCCATCTAATGCTTTTACTTCCCGCCAAAGTCTGCATTTTACAAAGCATCTTGGAGATGGAGTGCTGGTATCCGCTCATTTACTGAGGCTCCCTGCACCTCTTTTTCAGTGCCCTGAAAGGAACAATTCCCAAACAGCACCTTGAGGATCTATATTTGAGTTTCACTTGGGACTGCTCTGCAGAGTTTCCAATTTGTCTGGCTTAATCATTGGTGGTTGAACGTCCAGCTGGGTGAAAGGAAGGCAGACACAACCGCATCAGAGAGGACAGCAAGTTTAAGGAGTGCCTAACATCAGAGGTGGTGCAAGCCAATGACAGCTGAACAAAAGCACATGGTGCCACATCTGCCTTCTAGTTTAGCATACAGTTTTCCTCAGTGTACCTCAGCTCTATGATTATCTCTGTCCCACTGCCTTACAATGGAACAAAGAGGATTGTTGTCTAAGGATAGCTTTGGGAAACAGCAGTCCTGAGATTTAACTGCTGATGAATGAGGATGACGGGGAGAATCGGAGTCACAATTTGATGCCAGGGAGAAGAGGGCAGGGTGGCGTGGCCTGCTAAAATAGAAAGCATGTCTGAATGGAGGAGATTACAGTGCTATCAGCTCAGTGTCAGTGCATTTTCTTGCTCTGCATGCTCCTGGGTTTCCTCTGTGACCCTGTCAGTGTCCTCATAGTCACCCTGCTACAGCTGGACCATGTGCTTTGCAGCTGAGGTTTACTGGCAGATGAAAACCACCACAAAGTCAAGAGAAAAGAGCAGGGTGCCCCTCCAACCACAGAGTATTTGTGCACGTGCTGCTCTAGTGTGTGTAAACACATGCATGAGCAATGCTGTGCATGTGCGGAACAAAGAGGATAACCCTAACCCCTAACCCTAACACCATCCACTTCTTGGTGCACGTTTTATGGAACCCGATCATGGGAGGAAAGCATGTTGAATAAACAATACTCTAATTTCAACAGCAGGCAACCCAGTGGTTAGAGCTGTCCCAGAAAGGTCACAAGTTCAAAATACTGAAAATTGTAAGCAAATGACCAGTCCTAACCCTAACCAGCTTAAAAGGAACTTCTATGTTATTACATTGCAATGTGGTTCTTATATTCAAAGCTAGGTCATGCTAACTTTACACTCATGTTGCTGCTCTGCTTGGGTATGAGTGTAGCACATAAGAAAAGGCCAGGTGAATCTGTGATTACTCATGGTACCCAGTCACTCAGCATCAGCTTGCTGTGACATGATCCCAAACTGTCCTGGTGGAGTTGTGCTATTACTGAGGTGGTGAAAGTGGAGAGTCTGTTTTGTTTCCAACCGATGCAGCATCATATCAAATATTTCTCCACTCTGTCATTGCTCTAATAAAGGCTCAGATCACCTAGACAGGTGTTGTAGCATCAATAGTAGGTAAGGGAAATTGACTCACATATTAGTCAGTATGCTGACTCATGCTAATGCTCACCCTTGCTATCTGGGCTGTTTGGGTTCTCATCTTACTAGCCCCTCTCATAAAGACAAACACAGCTATATTGATGATAAGTTAATTTTACAGATGACCCAAGAGCTTTATTTAGCCGCTTTGGCACTGTTGTGCTGTGTCTTGCCCGTATTACATTGCTGCTTTACTTATGGTAATAAAGATATTTTAAAGGAATAGCTTGATATTTGGGGAAACATGGTTATTTGCTATCTTGCTGACAGTTAGATCTGAAGATTGACACCACTCTGTCCATTAGACATACGGTTAGCTTAACTTAGCATAAAAACTGGAAACAGGTAGCTTGGCTCTGTGTAAAGGTAATAAAAATCTCACAAACCGCCCCTCTGAAGCTCACTAATTGACAGGTATCTCTCACATTTGTTTAATCTGTACAAAAAACACCAAAGTTGTACAATTAGTTGGCTTTAGAGGTACTGGTAGGTGGATTTTGTTACCCTTGGAAAGAGCCAGGCTAGGTGTTTGGTCCATTTTTGTTTTAAGCTAAGCTAACTGTCTGCAGGTGGTAGCTACTGTGCAGTCATTAAAGTATATGGTCTTCTAATTTAACTCTTCACAAGAATTAATGTGTGTAAATAGTGAAAACTTATTCTGCTTCTGTGCTTTTATTAAATCATTCTGGGCATGTTTTAACTGGATGGTTTGATGCATGTGTTGAAAAAATTACACATTTGTATTCTTGACACAAATGTGATTTATTGGGCCTAGATTATGTCAGGATTACTAATCCTGGGTTTTACATTTTACAATACACATTTGGTAAAGAACCTCAGAATTACACTTCTTGGCCAAGTATGTGTACACATACACAGGAACCTTTTGCCATCCTCCCTGAAAAGACCTTCCCGTATGCTGGGAGTTAACATCCCTGAGTGAAAAGTAGAGGGGTGGCTTGGGGGGAGTCTGTGTGATTGCATCTCTGCTGCCTGGCGACCAGTTCAGACAGGTCTCTGCTGGCTGCTCCTCAGCTTGGCAAGCCAGTGAAGTCAAAACAGCTGACATCATCCCGCAGGAAGCCTTAGTGCTAGGTGAGACCCTGGTTAGAAAAATATGCTTTGATCCAAATGGGGCCAGAGGAAGGTCTTTCTGAGGATAAAGACTGAGGATATACAACTTCCCCACAGCCCTGTACGCAGGATAAGCGGTTGACAATGGATGGATGGATGGATGGATGGATAGATAGATAGATAACAACTTATAGATATGAAGATATAGAATATACAGTGATATACAATGATTCCCTATGGTATAACACACTCAAATGAAATATGTGAATAAAAGATGAGTAAAAACAGTGGGCCCCTTTCTAGTCCTTTACAGATGCATATAAGTAAGGCACTTGTCTTTACACAGCAGTGAGCATCCATATTTTATATGGCTAGACTGACACCGTGTGGCCATCTATGATGACTGCAAGACAATGTAAACAAGTGTTCTGACTTCTTAATTTAATCCACTGCACTACATTTGCAGCTCAAGAATAATAAAAACAAAAATTGTGCAAAAAGATATATACACATTTTAGGTTTAACTTCAATTCAACATAATTAACCTTTATTGAAACACCTTTGATTTTAAAACCATACAACAAATAAAGACAAGTGGTGAGCTCAGAAGAGAAAAGCAACAATGACCAGCATACTGAGAGCATAAAATGTCTCTTTTTTTGTCCTTTAATCCACGATCCACTGCTGGAAAACACTGTCTTGGCAGCTTTTGTTGGTTCTAAGTGCAGCTGGTACATTAAGTGCATGTAGTCGATAATTAAATACATGAGCGGCTTCAGATGTGCAGAAATTCCAACCATTCTTCCTGTTTTTTTGCATCAAAGCTCTCCATGTGGACTCGCGGTCGTCTCGGATGCTTCAGACTCTACCTCTTCTGACTCTTCCTCTTTTTCTGATGAGAATAGAAAACTTTTAATATTGATGATATTATTGTGAAAAATGAACAGTAGTGAGCAAAATTTCATGTCAGCTGAACTGTGACCTTTTTGAAATTATACAATTTACTTTCAATTTGTTTCATCTGCTGTAGTTTCATTCAACTTTATAGTGGACCATGTGAACGGTCTGTTCAAGAAAAATAAAAATATTTATTCAACTACAATATATTTTCACTACTGTGCTTGATCATTTTATAGAATCTCACCTGGCTGTAGTGTTTGGACACACTCGCCATCTTGCTCCTCATATCCAGTCGAGCAGATGCAAACATAGCTGCCTTTATTGTTGACACACTCCTGGTGCTCCAGAGTGCATACCGACTCTGGCTGGGAACACTCATCGATATCTGGAAAACACAGAAACACTGAAACACCCACCTTACTGAAATAAAGTTTTGTCTTCACACCTGGCAGAAAGCTGTCATCACCAGTAAGTGGTAACATACTAGTGTGATAAATTCAATGTAGTAAAAGCAAAAATGGACTCCAAAATACAAGTTAAATTAATACAGTAGGGCCCAATGAAATACATTAAATCTTTTTCCCAAATTCCGTGTTTTCTGTTAGTTGCAATAGCAATACATGTATTGTGAATTTTGCCCTATTAAATAGGTTATTACTTGACTACTGACAATTTCTTCCCACAGATCTTCTGCAGGACAGCCACCACATGCTGCTTGAACAGTAATAAGTGGGTTTGATGGAGGCTACTCTCACACTCTCTTGCTTCTCCTTGTTTGCAAAGCTTGACCAGGCGTAGCTTTTAAAATTTTTCCAACCGAAAATCTGGTTCCGGCACAAAGTCTTCAACAAGCTCGCGTCTTGCTTTTAGAGTGTTTGTTAAAGTGATGAGCTCTTGGATATGACTTTGGGTGTGGGTGTGTGCGCGTGTGGAGGAGGCGCTGAGCCCCACCCATGGTAAAACACAAACACAGAGGGGAGAGAAAAGAAGCAGAGTGCCTGTAAATTACACCAAAACATAGCAGTATAGTTTTTTTGTTCCAAGTGCTGTGGGACCCTGATATTTATAAATGTTTAACAGTTGATTCCGCGATTCCATCCTTGTCCAGCTCAACAATTCTTCTTGAATTGATGTATAGCATAAAGAAGTGAAACCTTTCAAACAGTTAATCATGTGCATCGTACCTGTGCAAGTGCCCTCTGTGTCTTGGTACCCGCTGGCACAAGCCTGGCACTTATCAGGACTGGCTCCCGTGCAGCCGGAGCACGCTTTGTCACAGGCTGTCAAGGACAAACACATAAACAAGTTTCTATTAGACAAATATCACTAAAATAATATTTAAATGAAGAGGAAATGACTTTCCTGTTTGACAGCTGTACATCAGTGAAATATCATGATGCTGATGTACAAAGTGGACACCTCAATGGCATATGTCCTCTTACCCTTGCAGGAGAAAGAGCCTTCCGTGTTGAGGCAGTACTCATCTTCTTCACACGGAAAGGAGTCTTTAGAGCACTCGTTTATATCTGCAAACATATGAGATGGGCTGCAGTGAGGGTAACCGTGTGTGGACAGAGCATAATGTCCTTTACATTCGTCATGCCTTTGATCACATCAGAATGAAAAATACCCAGCGTCAAAAGTGGCAGTCAGGGATCACGCGGTATTTCAGTTCTTTGATACTGACATGTGTCAAATATGTAGAAAAGCGGGCAGATTTATGGATGTGACTCAGATGTTCTTTTTATGGTTGGAGCGCTGCATCAAATTTAAGTGTTTCCTATTTAGAAGTAAAATGACAAATCACAGGGTTTTGTTTGATTAACTGAACTCTGCTTCCCAAATACAGCTGCAGCAGCAGGCACAGAGTATTTCATCACACAGACAACCTGCAAAAATAAAAGATTCTTTCTATTTGGGCCGCAACTAACGATTATTTTCATTATCGATTAATCTCGATCATGTTGAAATGTCGATCAGTGTTTCCCAAAGCCTTCTTTTGTCCACAACCCAAATATATTCAGTATATTCAAAGCTAAGAATCAATTATCAAAACAGTTGCCTATTAATTTAGCTGTTGACAACTAATCGATTACTAATCATTGCAACTCTGCATTTGATGCAAGGACACATCCTTACTGTGCTGAATTCAGTTTTAAGTTGCAGTCATTTTTCCTTAACACTCAAACTAAAACACAGAGACATTTTACTGGTCCTTTACCAATACAAGCCTCCTGGTCATCCTCCTCCCAGCCTTCTTTGCACTCATCACAGTCCTGATTGGTTGCTCCGGTGCAGGTTTTGCAGGAGGAGTGGCACTCTGTAGGACAAAAGGGAAGCCTGAAATTAGAATCATGCCACTCACTCCTTTTTTTCCCCTTGTGTGTCTATGAAGGTAAGTGATGCATCACAGAAAAAAAAAAAATAAATAAAATAAAATAAACAGCTGGTGGGGCTACAGCAGCCGCTTGTTGAAGAGTACCTGTGCACAGAGAAAAGGTTTCGTTCCTCACTTCGTTGAAGTAGCCATCGATGCAGTCCAGGCAAAAATCCCCTTTATAACCGTGGTCACAGCTGCACTTTCCGTTCCCTCCACGAGTCCCGTCGCCATCACACATCCCGTTTCCATGACAAGGTCTGTCAGAGCCCCCCACACAGGCTTCAGAAAGTAAAATCAGAAACACAGCACAAACACAGAAATATTTAAAGCTTTTAACATCCGTGCTCTTGACACAGGTTATTTGTTTAAAATACATTACCTTTTAGCTACATTATATGTAGCCTGCCAAAAACAGAACCAATGTATACACTACACACTATTTTCCTCACCATTGCAGTCCGGTCCAAATGTTCCCTTTGGGCAGCACACTTTGATGGTTTCAATGCAGAACCACTTATGCAGATCAGGATGTTTCGTTTTCCTGCATTGCAACAGGAAACAAACAGGAAGAGATGAGGTTTCCTACATTTTACAGAGTGAAACACACAAATAACTCCGCGGGCAATACCTCCATCAATGTGCCTAGTCATGCTGGCTTGGCATCAATCTGTCTGCCTTTTACTGTTTGAATCCAACTAAATTTGCCGCTGGGGCTGACAATGCCGGCGTTATAGGTTCACAATATTTGCATTAACACACACTCACCTCTTGAACCACCAAGTCTCAAAATGGTCTTCGTGCTCCTCAAGCATGCGGTTGCACTCAAAGCTGCTGCTGTCACACAGCCCCTCCACGATCTCCATCAGACGAATCTCGCTGTAAAAGGAAACATGGGATGCAAAACATCCAACGAGATGAATGGATAGACGTTTGAAGAGGTAGGGGCAGAAATAAGAATATGCCACCAGATAAACTTTTGCGATAAAAAAGGAAGTGTTGCATCAAAGTTGACAATTGCACACGTTTGTGGAAATGTTACATCATGTAGACCATGAGTGGGAAATCAACGGCCTATATCTGCCAAAATGCTGCAGTTTAAAAGTTTGCCTATGTTACCTGCTACACTTGGGCACACAGTCTGCAATTAATTCAAATGCATATTGCTTATCTTAAACTTTGATATGCTTCTTGTGTAAAGCAAACACAGCTCTGATGGCTGGTCCCTGTGGCAGGGTGACCTGTAGTTTAGGCAGAACATGATGCACTGTCTCACCTGGTCTCATATTTAGACAGTTTTCTCTCCTCCCATGCTGTGTTGCCACCGCCGAAATTCTGCTTTGCTGTTCTGTCAAAGCCCTAAAATACAAAAAAAAATAGTGTCATTGCTTGCGCAGAAAGAATGACTTTAGGACATTTCAGGCATTTGGCAACATTTAAAGTAACGTTACAGCATGAAAACATTCACAATATTAGAGCATGATATGAATACAATTAAAAACAACAGAAAAGAGAGGTTTAGAAATGTTCTCCTACCTTGTTGAAGTTATCAGTAATTTGCCGACAGGTGGAACAGGCATTTAAATCTCTCTTGGTGTCAGTGACTTGAAAAAGTAAAACAAGAGTTACACAAGACAATAGCCGCAGTAGCCGCAGCTCTGGACCGGTGGACAGCATCTCAGCCGACCAATTCAGACACTTTCATATCAGGACACACACTTAAGCCACTCGCAAGCAAGCTTTCAACTAATATTAAAGTCCTTCACCACACGGTTCGGACACACGTAAATGAGCTGTTCTTAACATTAAATCTAAGTTAGCGTTATCTACTCAAAGCAGCAAAGTAGTATTTACATGCCGGTGTAGAAAAAACGATGCGGTTTTAGATTTCCGCGTCAGCCTCTTGTTCGAATTGTGGCTAACGCTGATTTGCTCGGGTCACCTGTCAATCAAATGTAAAACCAATCACAAGCCGCCACGCGCGGGACAAAAAGCGCCTTCCCCACGTGGAAAATTCAAGAATTCTAGTTGTAGTATATTAAAACAAAATGTGTTTTTCATTTTGGATGAAGTCTTCGATAAAATGTCTAAACGCCATCTTAATCCCATTGCTAGAAATAGCATATTAACATTTTTAGCAATTTGAAAACATGTAGCGTCGATTCGCTTCCTGTCTTGACCGGAAGTGATACAAACATTTCAGCTGTCATGGCTGAAAAGGGGATTGTTTTGGGGCTGCCACTGCTGTTTTTATTAATAGCTGTGGCTGCCCTGCATTTATTCATTTGTCCATTTACTAAAGTTGAGGAAAGCTTTAATTTACAAGCGGCGCACGACATTCTGTATCACAGACTTAACTTTGACAAGGTAAGCAGGTGTTATAGATGCAGGTACTGGAACTAGATGTGCTAACAAGCTATGCTAACTATCCACAGCATCAGTGAATGAAGTCATTGACATTTTTAAATCAAACATTTGTGAATACGTCACATAAACCATACAGACAATATTTACTTTAAGACAGTCGGTACGTTTTTTTTAGAGGTTCATCGTTTTAGCTTTGTCATTTGTAGAAGGGGGAATGTGTTTAATGGTAAAATTCAGTCCCAGAAAGGTTACATTGAATGGATTTTTGGTTAATTCATACTGAGTGCAAGACAAAAACATTGTGAGATTAAAACAATAATATGAGAGAGAATTGTGTAGTCAGCTGACTTATTCCTGCTGAACTTGAAAAATGTATTCTTACTGATCAAAAAAGTATTCTAAATCACTACTATATTAGCTAAAAATATTATATATGACGCTTTTATTTGTATGGCCCCAAATCATACACCAGTGGTTTTACAGAACCATCATATAACGTTACATGTTGTATTTGTTTTCTAAAGCATGTAGGCATTTATTGAAATTAATACATTACCAAATGAAATGAGAAAACAGTTGGCAAAACAATCTCAGCTCAAGATCCATTTGGTAGCTGGTTTAGAGCTTTCGATCATGATGATCTTCATCAGGACATCAGTTCAATGACAAATGGGCAACTCCATCTGCTTATGAAGACCATGCGATATGATAAAGAGCTCCAGATTGGCGACCAAATAGACCTGTCTGAGATGAGAATGTTTTGTCAACTGCTGTTTCCAAAGTCAACAATGAACTTTGAAAGTCAAATTTAAAAAAAAGCATTTAAGATTGGGCTGTATTAGTGTTGCTGAGACCAGAGCCTGTCCTGTCTTTCAGTATGACCATCATGAGTTCCCTGGTGTGGTGCCACGGACTTTCCTCGGCCCCCTGTTTCTCTCCATGCTGTGCTCCCCCGTTGTGTTTCTGTCCTCACTGCTGGATGCACCGAAATTCTACACACAGCTGACAGGTAGATCACTAATATCGCACTAACTGATTCTTTCCAATCCACTTAGATGTTAAAAACAATGTTGCCTCATTGGTTTGAACAAGTGCGCTATGTTGATGTGTTCTGTACAGTCCGAGCTTCCCTGGGAGTGTGTGTTATCGCTGCACTGTGGCACATGCAGAGGGAGGTGAGGAGGCAGTTTGGCTCCACAGTCGCGGGACTCTTTTGTCTGACGTGTGCCTCTCAGTTTCACCTAATGTTCTACAGCACCAGAACACTCCCTAATGTATTTGCACTGCCACTAGGTATGTATGATACATTGGTAATAATCATCATAATCCAGAGACTCTGGATTAAGCTTTTCTGTTTTCCTGAATTAGTGAGTAAAAATACAAGTGATATGACGACAGTACATTTTTCTTCCCAGTTCTGGTGGCATTTACATCTTGGATAGCTCAGAAATACGGCCGGTTCATCAGCCTCTCTGCTTTGGTCATCATTGTTTTCCGGTCGGAGCTCTGCATCTTCCTGGGTCTCATGTTGCTGATATCACTGCTGAGCAGAAAGCTGGGACTGCTGCAGCTGCTTTACTATGCTGTTCCTGCTGGGATCGTGTCACTGGGTAAGCACTGAATGTACAGTATATGAATAGTACACACTCAATAAACAATTCATTGCCCCTGCTGTCCAACTGGTTTTGATTTCCTTTGACAGCTCTGACGGTGGCCATTGACACCTTCTTTTGGGGGAAGTTGTTGTGGCCTGAAGGTCAGGTTTTGTGGTACAACACCATTCTCAACAAAAGTTCGAACTGGGGAATATCCTTGCATTTACTCAAGTACACTGTCACTTGTGCATTCACTTGCTCATTAACTATCACTGAAAATCATGATGGATGAGCTCCACCCCCCCCCAGTTCTCCTTGACTCTCTTCTCCCCATTAAACCTCTCCCTTTCTGTGGTACTTCTACTCTGCTGTGCCCCGTGCCCTGGGCTGCACGCTGCTCTTCATCCCCCTCGGCCTGCTTGACAGGCGGATGAGGCTGCTGCTGCTACCCACAGTGGGCTTCATCCTCATCTATTCGCTGCTGCCCCATAAGGAGATGCGCTTCATCATATACACGTTCCCTGTGCTCAGCTTGGTGGCTGCCCGAGGTTGTTCTTTCATGTAAGTCAATTCATATTACCCCAAATGCTTACATTCAGAAATACAAGGCAGATGAACCAACACTAGTGTCTGATGGATACCAACACATACCAGATACTCGCACAGCTTTATAAGCCAATAGAGACCTATAGAGTACTGAAATCATTTGGAAGGTAAGAAAGATGATTTTCCAAAGCGGCAGTTTGGAGTGCATATCCAGCAGCAACATACTGCATATTTTGGACTTGGCTGATGGATGTTGATTATTTCTCTTAAAATAAATACGAAGCAGCTATTTCCCAGACATCGGTGCCATCATAAGAAAGATGACTTGTGTCAACAGTGTGCGATATTAGCTGTTCTTTTATACGAGACACAGCAAAAGCTCACTTTCTTTTTCCTTTGTGCTTTAGCTTGTGCAACTACCAGAAATCCTGGATGTATAAACTCGGCTCTGCAGTGGTGGTTGGCCAGCTGTTGACCAATGCAGCGTACACTAGTATTTGTCTCTATGTTTCTCACCACAACTACCCAGGCGGCCGAGGACTACAGGAACTACACAGGCTGTTGCCAGTCACAGCAGGTTGAAATCACTTTCAGCACATTTGTATTTGCAGTTTAAGAAAGTCTCATACAAGAAATCATGAACACAATTAATTCTTGCCACCTTTTAAAAAGAGCTAATAAGATTTAATCATCAAGTATCTCAACTAAACTAAATGTATTTATTTGCAAATCATTTTATTATTAACTAATTGTACAAAATAATCTTGTGATCAATACAAAATACTGTATAGTAATAATCAACCACTGGAAACTTTCAGAAATTGTTACACAGTGCCTTTGTTCCCTCAGATGTCTTTGTTCATATTGACACCTATGCTGCTGAAACTGGAGTTTCTCGCTTCTTGGAACAGAACAGAAAATGGAGGCTAGTGTATTTTTTTTATTGTTCTGAACTCTAATTTGCCATAAACAGTGCACAGATTATCACTTTTGTAACGCTATCACTTACATTTTTTCAACAGATATGACAAACGTGAGGACCTGAGCCTCACAAACCCTGACGTCAAAATGTACTCTCACCTACTTATGGAAGCTAGCGTCACTAAGATACAGCTACTCCAGGACACTCATCAGCCTCTGGCCTTCATAGAAGGTTACAGCAACATTGCCCTGAACATGTCTCACTTCCCTCCTGTCAGTGTTCGATTGGAGAGGAAAACTGTGCTGATGGAGAGAAAGACTGCAACTGGGCAGCAAAAAGAGTGACTTTAACAGGAATGATGTGTTGGTTGCGTTTCCCATGAATAGCAAGGAAACAATTAAATGTCTTCTTGAAAACTCTCACATTCTACAAACAATTTGCTATCATTTACCTCAGGTTGTGATTTGTGCATTTTTTGATAGATTTATATATAAATAAAGCTGAAACTGAGTGGAAGAAGCTGTTTCCTATATTGGACTTTTATGTTTCAAGCCTGGTGACTGACAACCCTGTAAACTCCACGGTCTGAATATATAAAACAAATTTCTAATTGATAACCAAAAAAAACAAAACCCTGGGCAATATTGCATAAGGAAAACCTTTATTTACAAATGACCGCAAAATTTGCATGGTTCCAGTCTCATTGCTAAAACATTTATCAAATTAGGTTCAGAAGTCATTTAATATAAAAATGTACAGTACATTGTTTTACTTAAACCCATAATTTAAACCCCTGGACATAAACTTAAATTGTGCTTAAGAGACAAATTGTATATTCCAAACAAACTGCTTATATTGAAAATACAGCAATATTATACATGATCTTATTAAAAACATTTCAGTAAGTTAAAAAAACAAAAAAAAAGGCCTATTTCTAAATGACAGTACCATGAACCACAAATTCACAATGACAATTAAATAACTTAAAACATCTTTCAGTCACAGCATTTATTTTTGGGCCATGTTTTGATTCAGAAAACAACTCTGCATCTATCTTTAATACATAATAATCAAAAAGCATCCGGACATGATCTGCGCAATTTAACAAAAATATTTACAGCATTTTGACCTGAAGTAGTTTTGGATAAGGCACAAGGAGAGAGTAGACACAAAACAAAAACATTGATTTACAAGCAAACACGTTATCACCAACCCCTACAGCTAGAAAAACCCTCCCTCCCTGATACACTTTTGACTGAGACTCGTCACAACAGCTCCAAAGTGTTTAACAGTAGTACACAGAATACGATAAAACCTCCAAATCTGGCCTTTGCATTGAGAATCAATCAGAATATGAATTGATATTTTACATTTTGCCCAACAGAAAACCTCCCATTTCACAGCTATGCAACTTGGTCCTTGATAAAGGGTTTACAAGTTAATGCTCATCAATAATCAGTACTGAAAATAAATCAAAGGGAGGTTGACCTTGAGGAACAGCAGACCCTCCATGTTTTCCAATAAAGGCCTGGGCTGATTTAGGGCACAGTTGACACTAGCTGTGCTGAACAGTGTCTCTGCTGGGACGATGCTGGGAGGGCAGCCCACGTAACGGGCAGCTACTTTGGCAAGATCGGGCCACAGGAACTTTTTAAGGTTCCAATAGTCGAGGGGGTCACAGCTTTGATCGAGTATGTCTTCCTCAAGGTACTCCAGCACTGCCAGCTCTGAGGACTTTGGCTTCTCCTCGTGTTTTATCTTTTGTCGGATATCAGCCATTAGGGACCAGAGGTTGTCCTTGTTTGAGTGGGAGGTGTTGGATGAAACGGGGGCCTCGCTGCAGCCGTTGGCTAGCGGAGGCTTAACTGCCGCTGAGGTAGAAGAGTCCAGCTCCCGGATTAGTTCTTGTTTGCATTGCTCAGCTTCTTCCTCTGTGAACAACGAAGTCTTGTATCGGGGGTCCAGCATGGTCGCCCAGGTGTATCGTGGGTCGTGCAGAGTTGCGGACATTCTGCTCACCATGGCTTCCTTTAGAGATTTGAGCATGTTGTCTATGCCCACAGTTTCATCAAACAGCAGGTCTATCTTTCTATTGAGGATGTGAATGAGCGGTATCACTTGTCCCAGAGTGGCAGTGCGGTTGCTCATCTCCCTATAGGCGACTTCGAAAGGTTTCAGTGCATTGCAGACCGACAGCATCACCTCCCACTGATCACAGCTGATCATTTCCCTGAAATTGCACTCGATCGACATCTCGTCAATGGCTGTCTTCTGTTCCACCAGCCGCTCCAGCATGAAAAAGGAGGTCCTCCATTTGGAAGGAACATCCTGAATCAGTTGGTTCTCTGGCAGCTGATGGGCCCTCTGGAGCTCGGCCAGCTTCTCCTTGGCCTTTGCTGAGCGGTGTACACGTTCACAGATCTTTCGTGCAATACTCAGAAGGTTCTGAACCATTCTCTGGCTCTTTATGGCTTCGCTAACAATGAGGTCTATAGTGTGTCCAAAACACTGCATGGTGACATGGCCATGGTCTTCCAAGGTGTTTCTGATGGTGTTGTTATCGGTTACAGTGAACCCCATTTTCAGCCCTGATGAGGTGATCCAGGAATCCCACAGATACTCGAGCTGCTTTGGGATGTCATGCATATCTTGATCACAGTCTATTTGTGAGACACTTAGGAGAGCGGAGCAGTGAAAGTCCTGACCCTGGGGTCGGACACTTGACTCGTACGATGCCCAGTGGGCAGTAAGGGTTAGGTATTCCCTTGTCTGGCTACTAACCCAAATACTAGTTGTGAAGTGGACAACACCACCTTCAGCCTCTTTCAGGTGGGTCAGCACAACATCCTTCACCCTTTCGTACATATCTGGTATGGCAGTGCTGGTAAAGTAAGAAGAAGTTGGTAAAGAATACTGAGGCTGGAGGTACTCTAGTAGTCTGTTCAGTCCAGCATTCTCCACCATGGCTGATGGCTGAAGATCCAGTGCGAGCATTTCTGCGATAAGTTTGGTGATTTTTTTGGCAACCGGGTGGTGTTCATCAAACCTCTCACGGCTCTGTTCCGTTTCGTAAACAGAAGTGTCCATGAGCTCTTGTTTCACGTGAATTTCAGCAGACGGCACATCACCTGAGATAGCTTTGTTACTTTCAAGAACATGTCCATGAAACCTCTGCATGTGCCTGAAGAGGCAGCTTGTGCCAAGGTTTGTAGTCTTTTTGCCTCTGCTAATTGTGCGGCTACAGTGCAAACAAATCACTTTTGTGGGGTCAGTAGGTGAAATGGAGAAATGGTTCCACAGTTTTGACGTCTTTTTGCTGAAAACAGGCAGGGTTTGCGGCTTTTTCTCACTGGCAGGGCTCTCAGTTTCTTTGGTTGAAACTGTGTCCGTTGCAGCGAGACTGGTGTAGGGATGAGGGGAAGATTCCTTCTCATCTGTGCTTTTTTGGTTTTTGAGGACGTCTGGGTGGCGTCTCATGAGGTGCCTCATCAGGCAGCTTGTACCAAAGTCGCCCCGTTTCCCCCGACTGATGACACATGGACAGTAACGGCACAGTGCTTTTAACTGGTCAACTGGCGACACTATGAAATGGTGCCACACTTCAGATTTCACCCGTTTCATGATCATCTTGTTTTGCTGGAAAACTGAATGATCCTGATTGAGGCTGGGGCCCTCTGAGACATCGCATGGTGAGGAAGTTAGGGGTGTATCCTCCCCCTGAGTTTTGAAGGAGAGATTGAGAGAGGACTCCTGCCCTGAGAGATGCATCACCTCATCAGATTCCTCTTTTATATCCATGCTGTCCTCCATGCTTTGGGGTAATTCTTCTGATATGGTTTCTGGTGAGGATGGCAGAAGGGGTGATTCTTTTTTTACTTCCAGTGGTTCCTGTAGTTGTGTGCGGGACAATAGTGAGGGCGGGTTTGTATAGGGAGGGGGAATGTGATTGCCCTGCCCATTTTCCTCAATGACAACCTCTTTGTGGGCCCTCCACATATGACGAATAAGACAGCTTGTCCCTAGATCCTTCCCATTTTTACCTCTACTGAATTCATTCATGCAGTGGATACATACTGCTTTGGAATTGTCAGCAGGCGACAGGTAGAAGTGTTTCCATACAGCTGATCTCCGACGGGAACTCGAGCTTTTAGGGGTCCCAGGAAGGCGCTCGGGCCCTCCGTCTGACATGTCTTCATGGTTGTTTTCAATGGAATGTGAGGATGAGAGAACGCTGCAAACAGTGTCAGCATACGGTTCTAGTTTTGGTTCGACTTTGGGTAACACTTCTTTGGATGACAAGTCAGAGTTGTCAGCTGAGGAGGTGGACGGTGAAGTGTTCTTTGAGGCAGAAGAAATAACGCTATTTGTCATGTCTCCGTTTTTTGGTGAGTTTGGGGAGGGAGGTATCAAAGATGAGGCAGGAGAGCTAGTCAGATTATTTGAGGATGCATCTGCTCCGTCTTGTAAAAGCACAGTGGGGTGAGCCCTTCGCACGTGCCTCATTAAACAACTTGTACTGAGGTCTTTCTCATTCTTACCCCGACTGAACTCTTTCATGCAATATAAACAGATTGCTTTGGTACTGTCTCGTGGAGATATGCAGAAATGATTCCATGCAGGGGATTTTTTCCTTGGGTTGGTGTTACTCCTCATAGATGACAAAAGGCTCTGAGTGACAGCATCCATGGCAACATCATAAAGGGTGCTTGTGTAGCCACTTAGCAAGTTACTATACTCATCACCATCTCTAGTTACAAAAGGGCCAATTGAGCTACCAAATGCTAGCCTTTCGTCATCCTGGGTTTCCTCCTCCATTCCATTTGCATCCCCAGTCTCCTCTTTGATATGTTGACTTTCTTCATTGCCATTTTCATACTGTTCATTCTCCATATTCGCCTCAGTGTCATTGTTTAGGCATTTGTTTGAAGGAGCAGGAGAGGCTGGATCAGTCTCACTTGCTTGGTCTGACTCCAACTGTTTGTCGCCCTGAGAAGATAAATCAAAAGAAGGGGGAGAGTCTTTATCCAGTGTTATTGAGGAGCAAGCAGGTGACTTTGCATCCACAGTGTCATGAGGGGTAATGCTGTATGATTTGAACACGTAGCCATCCTGGCCCTCAATTTTCAAGCAAGTCCCTTTTGCCTCCCTTTTTTTACTTTCTATGGAGCCATGAGGTTCACTAACCATATCTTCACTCATGTGAGAGACCTCTTCCTCCCCATCCATGGCAACAGCCCAAAGGTTTCTGTAGAATAGTCAGGTCTGCTTTGTCAGATGTAATCAATGTTTTCAGATGTAGTCATCGATACTACAGCTCTCAAGCAGGTGTTCTAATGAGTGTGTGGCTGTCTGGGACACAGGGTTCCTGCTTGTCTCTCTCCATTTATGACTGAAGCGGTTCCACCTCTCCACACAACCTAGAGAGAGAAAGAGAAAGAGAGAAATGGATCAAAAGGGTATTCTTAAGAAATAACAAGACAAACGAGTAATACAGGTATTACTTTTTAATTTCATTGACAGGTTCTTTATACAAGGTTTGGCAGCAACAAGTTGTGTGTCAAAGTTACAACTCCTGCTGTAAAATCAAGTTGTGATTAACGCAGTATTAATTTTAGTTTCTGTGAGGCTACACAGTCTCATTTACATGTCCAGTTTCAGCCCTTGGAGGACCCATATTCATGGCCCACCACTTACGTATGCAAGCAGCCACCTGGGAAATGGTAATTATCCATCAAGAGCAGGAACACCTCTCCAAGCTTCTTCCAAGGGAACTGTTGCTCAATTTAGTCAGCTTTCTGAATAAATGCCTGTGCACATTTATTGGTACCATTTATGGTAATTTAGAATGATCAGTTTTCAGACTTTATCTGTATGCTCTGTAACTCCGGTAACTTTTTTGTTGTGTAATGGTACAGTAGATCTATGAACAACTGAAATGTGCTAAAACTCTACACACATGGCGCTTAAATCTTTAATATACTCAATGTGGATCTTGCATAAAGTTATTTCATTATTGTTCACACTTAAGCAGCTGATAGCACTGATTAGTACATTTTGAGGAACTAAATGACAGAAATCAACTAGGGGGTAATGGTTGAAAAAGAACCAACTTAGTGACTCACATTTTACAGTCCACCATTTTTGCCATAAGTATGTCATGTATCAATACATTTCATTACATTTCTTCATTTTATCCAAAGCGAATTACAATTGCTATATATGTCAGAGGTCGCACGCCTCTGGAGCACCTAGGGGTTAAGTGTCTTTCTCTGGGACACATTGATGTCTCACAGTGGATTCGAACCCGGGTCTCTCATACCAAAGGCATGCGTCTTATCCGCTGCCCCATCACCACCCCATAAACATGGTAAAATGTGCCAAAAACATGAATATTTAGCTCGACCTAGCTAATACTAATGCAGTCTACTACAGCCTTGCGATACACTCTACTTGGATGAGCATTATAAGATTCACTTTTTTGTTGAAACTGTTTCAGAGGCGTTTCTCATATTTAATTTAGGCTCACTGGTATAAATGGGGTGGTCACAATATTACAGACACCTCTCAATATAATGCAAGACAGTTAAACAGCACCACAATCTACAGCCTCCAAAATGACCAGTGAGTTGAATCAACAGTTCAAACACAAAATTAACATTATAATCTTCATGAAAGCAGTCTCTATTGCAGGGATGTTCTATTAGACTGCATTAGTTTTATCTAGGTGTACATAACTGGGCGAAGATGGGGTGCATTTTGTTAACAAATGTCTCTGATTCTGAACCCCGATGGAACTCCCTCCAGTACCTCTATCTGCACTGAAAGTTAAGTTTATGTACCATTTATCTTCCTAATATCAGTTAAGTATTATGTTACTATGGACCAATGCAATCAAGATCAGTCAACGATGTTGTGCAAACAGCATAAAAGTAGTAAGAGAAAATGTTGTAATAAAATGATTAAAATTGTCATTTTACCTTTACAATGCATGAGCAAACAAAACAGACAAGACCTTTTAGAGGGTTAACGTAGCACAAGATACAGTAAGTGTTCATACAAGACACATAACTTAAGCTCTGAGAGCATTAGCCTAAGTAAACAAGTATCACCCAAATGCGGTTGGGCAGTTTTAACAATCTAATAAATAGTCATAAAAAATAATCGTGCTTGCATCTTAATGTAACCTCGTGAATGTGGTCAACATACTCAATTATATCATTAATTATTATTAATACATGACTTCGTGTAAGTACGCATCCAAAAAAACAAGAAGCGTCAAGCCATTTCCTATTAAACAGTGACAGCCAGTTTTTCCGGGTTTGGTTTAAGTGCTAGTCAGGAAGATGCGAGAGGGCAGCAGAAAATTGCCTACGCTGACTAGCTTTCATCTTCACACAACACACCAACTTGTAAATGGGCTCTACATACCCGGCTTTCGGCTTACACTCGTCGAACAACAGCCAACACAAATCCTGAAACTTCTGTGACCCTCACACCAATGAATATTTAACATTACAATGAAACACTGCTGGCAGTTAGGCTACATCATCAATAAACACCACGGTTGCTATCCTGGTGCTAACTGGGTTAGCCGCAAGGCTAATAAACACACAAAAACAACCTAAGCACAACACTTGTGTCACGTGGATTTTTAGTACAAATATTCAAGACAATGTAACTTCAAAGACTGTCCCATTAACATTGTAATGGCCTTGGAAAGCCGTTTAGTAAATTTCGGACCACACCACGACTGCTAGCTGGTTAGCTGCCAGCTAGGCCACACACAGGACATACTAGCTAACCTGGCGAGGCAGAACCCAGCCGTGGCAACACACGAACCACACGGGATCGGAATCAGACCGACACTCACCACGACGTCCTGGCCACATTAAAGCCTCCCCAGACGTGTACATGTGCTCAGGATACTTACTGTGAGGTGTGACGGTTTGATCACTGGGTTTCGGCTCCTAAACAGTTAAATATGACACATTTGATTGATCCGGAGGGGGGTTCACTTTGTTGCTTTTGTCTCCTGGTTTGCTAGCAGTTCACGTTCGGCCGAAGCAGCTCCACACAGCGACGGACGGAAGGAACATGTTTTAATGATGTCACCGGGCGCAGGGTCTTCAGTGTGGCGAAGGGGGTAATACGTTTAAGCAATATGTCACTTTACACCCGGCTTTACTTTGACTTTCCACACTTTTAAATCAGATATGCTTGTAATAAAATGACAGATTGAGGGTCTGATTGGCTTTGTTGCGGTGCACATAAAAAGCGAAAATATATTTTAACTGTGACAGTTATGGAAGCATTTAAGTAATTAGTAATATTAACAGTTGCAAAGTTGTAGTGATGGATTCTGTTCGCATAATAGCCAAACAAAATTGTCTTTGGCTTCATGAGAACTGAAGAATAATGTTCATGTAATTAACGAGCTTGTTACTGCGACATAATTTGCGCTCAATTCTAGGACTTATGCTGTGTGTTGCATTCACGGCCTGGGGCAACAGCTTGGATGTCAAGCAGGATGAAACATAATATGTGGTTTCAGCACCACAACACGTTTACGTTATTACTGCTTTAAACCCGACGGGGTTTGTCGACCTCGAGGATCTCGTCTGGGGCGACCTGGCATATAGTAACGTTACACGGTTTGCTGTTGTTGTTGTTATTATGCCCGTGTCCTGACTGTCCTCTGTGACTAACGGTAGAGGAGAAATGCTGAATCAATAGCCCAGACCATGACAGACATACAAATCTAACACTACGAGTGCAGCCAAAACAGAGAGAGGTCTCAGCTCTACCGAGACAGTGCTACTGCCCTGATTCGCGCTTTGTTGGGGCTTTTTGTACGGCTGGTAAGGACTGACAAAACGCAATACATTGAGTTTGTGACAGATGGGCTTTTGTGTGAAATCTACGACTCACCACCAACATGACCTCCAGCGTCACACGTAGAGTAACGTTGGTGCGTAACGTTACGGGTGGGAGTTGTCTGGTGAAACGCATTGTTGTGTTGGGGGATGAGCCGTTCGTAGTGCTGCTGCTGTTAGTGCTATTTGCTATCTGGTCGACTGTGGCTAACCAGTAACTCTAGCTAGCCTATGAATGGCCCACAAAGCAAATAATTGTGTGTTCTCCGTAGCATTTAATATCGAAACTCCACAGACACCAAGCAGGCATCTTTCTCTTTTTATCAGTATCTGAAAAGACCCCAGTACCGCCCGTTGGATGAGAACACTGTGTTCGGAATTAGAGCCACTTAGCAGGCCGTATCGCCATTGCTTTGTAAGGCTGCTGGCTAGCTACCGTCTTCAACTAGCAAAACTGTTGGTGATTCCGAGGTACGTATCTGAGGTGCTCAGGTTTCTTTGCTTTTCTGTGCTTTATGCGGCGACGACGAGAAGGCATACGGTGCATCTGCAAAATTTGTGTTTAATGTTACACATTGAATATGAATTAACACACGTTTTTGAGCTCTTGTTTGACGCCATTAGCGCCGTTTTGGGGTGGCTAGTTAGCTGACCAGCTAATGTTATTGTTAGCAACTTGGCCACTTTATGAGTCCTTAATGGAATGGCATTTGCATATCTGCACCAAATGGGCAAGAGCTAACTCTTGCGCAGTCTTTTTGAAAGTGCCCTGTGTTGCCGCCTCCCACCGCATTTAAATGCCCCAGCTCATTGACAAAGCTGTAACGTACAGCTGTCTACACTTCACAACATCGACTGTCACTGTAGTTTGAAGCTGTAACGTTAACGTCAATGAAAACTGCACGTTCTTATTGCTCTCTTAATCATTTGGCTAACAATAACGTAATTAAAGCATAATGCAATCAAATCGTAATGTTGATGTGTTTTGTTTTTGTCCAGAGGACATTTGAATTAGAAAACCTTGTTTCTCAGTGTGATACATCATCATAACAGTCAGTTATAATAGATGTTATTACTTGGGAAAATGTCGACACGCTATTTTGATAGCCTTTTCCTGTGCTTACCTTTTGAACACAATTTAAGCTTTGTCAATCATATTGCTCTTAGAATGTATTACAATGAAATCATGCATATCCTAATACTTGAGTTAATAGCCCAGGCTTTAATTTGCTTCAGTCCCTGAACTCACCCTGCCTATATTAGGGACAGGTGTCTATATGGGATAGGCCTTTAATTCCTTTCATACAGAATGGGGAATAGGCTACTATCAATGTTCATTTCAACCAGGATGAATTTTTTTTGACTTTTTTTGTTGTAAAAATTAACTGAACAATTGAACTGTGGAAAATCTTACCAATCTTACAATGTGTAGCATGTCCATATTAGTAAAAGTTTAAACATTTATTTTTGAATGCCCAATTTAAGAATCTTAGAACAAGCTCAAGCAGGTGGCCCGGTGGGCTTTAAGATGTTTTATATGTCCAAAGAACTTTATTTGTCAAAATGTGTAGCCACACCAGGCTAGTAAAAGGGACAGGGGTCTATTTGGGACTTGGCTTTTAATTGAAGTTAATTAAAGAACTAATATTTTGTTTTCTCTGTGTCATCACAGCAACACGGAGCGTCAAGATGAAGAAGAAAGCTCGGCAGCACCGGGTTGCGGTGCCGCAGAGGCCACCATCTCCCATCAAGCCTTCCCCCAACAAGCAGATCTTGACTTATGCCCAGGCGCAGCGCTTGGTGGAATTCGATATCGATGGCCGCATCCATCGGATAAGCATATATGACACGCTGGACGTGATCTCGGATGATGACCCCATGGTGCAGGAGATGATGGAGTGTACTAGCAACAAGGAGAACGCAGAGAAACCACAGCAACAGGTCCTCTTGAGGTCAGTGAGACTAAAAAACAACCAGGAAAAGAGAAACGCTGCACTGGGCATCACAGGTCACGGAGAGGCAGGTGGACGTCATGCCGGCGTTAATGCCGGTCCAAAGCTTCCAGAACCTAAATTCCGTACAGTGGAATATAATCTCCCAGCAGTTCCTAAGCGTCAAGCTGCCTTTTATAAATACACGGAGAAGACGGAGGAAGAGCTGGATGAGGAAACAGAGTATGACATGGATGAGGAAGATTATGCCTGGCTGGATTTGGTCAATGAAAAACGAAGAAGTGAAGGGGTCGGTCAGGTCTCTCACAACGTCTTTGAGTTCCTTGTTGACCGCTTCGAGAAAGAGTTGTACCTGGAGAGTCTGGATAAAGACAGTGAAAAGCAAGCTCCTGTTGATGAGGATGCCGTCTGCTGCATCTGCATGGATGGAGAGTGTCACAACAGCAACGCTATCCTGTTTTGTGATATGTGCAACGTGGCTGTGCACCAGGAATGTTACGGTGTGCCCTACATTCCTGAGGGCCAGTGGCTTTGCAGACTCTGCCTCCTGTTACCCACCCGGCCCGCAGACTGCATACTTTGTCCGAACAAGGGTGGAGCAGTGAAAAAGACAGATGATGACCGCTGGGGCCATGTGGTGTGCGCCCTCTGGATTCCTGAGGTCGGCTTCTCCAACACCACCTTCATCGAACCCATCGATGGTGTCAGCAACATCCCTCCAGCCCGTTGGAAGCTCACCTGCTACATCTGCAAGGAGAAAGGTGTTGGGGCGTGTATCCAGTGCCACAAAGCAAACTGTTACACCGCCTTCCATGTCAGCTGTGCCCAAAAGGCTGGCCTCTTTATGAAGATGGAGCCAATCAAAGAGGTAACAGAAACAGGAGAGCCCACATTCTCTGTGAAAAAGACAGCCTACTGTGGAGCACACACACCCAACGGGTGTGTAAGGAGGCCTCTTACAATCTATGATGATGCCAAACCCAAAAATGGACTATGTAAGAAAGGCCGAGGCACTGGTAAAGGACAGTCAAAAGGAAAGAAGAAGAGTAAGAGTAAGAAGCCTGAGCCTGATTCTGAAAGTGAAGCTGCAACCCCAGCTACTGTGCCTACTTTTCCTGCTCACAGGTATACTTAAGAGATGTATTAATGATGGGAGATGTTGTATTTGGTTAGTTGGGATGGCATGTTCAGTTACATTTATGACATTGATGCTTGGTGAGTGAGTGGTGATATAGGGAGAGCTTTTTTGTTTGATGTAAGAATATTAGCTGCAAGATTTGAGCATGTGATGTCAATGTTTGCCTTCACAAATTGAAGATTCAGCGATCTGCTTGCATGTATTTGGTCTGTATTGAGTGCTAGTAAATGCTGGTTAACGTTTGTCTGTGGCTGTTAATGTTACTCATGCCAATAGTCATGGATAATCCTGCAAGCAGCTAGAGACTTTTGCTAGTTTTCGATATTACTACCTGGTTGCATCCTTCTAATACCTGTCTTCCTGGCTCCTCCTAGGTTACAAACCATTTTGAACCAGGTGTCAGTACAGAAGAAGAAAACATTTGTGGAGCTGGTCCTAAATTACTGGACACTAAAGAGGCAATCCAGGAATGGGCTTCCCCTCATCAGACGCCTTCAGACAAGCCTGCAGTCTCAGAAGAATGCACAGCCGGTTTGTTCATCTGTCAGTCAACCACAGGAGACTTTCATGTCTTCATTCTGCCTTGTACCAAAGTACCAGTAGATTTTTGATTTAATTTTCCATACAGCCATTTCACAAACAAGCCTTTTACATCTAAATGTTTTGCCTAATATGCTTTTCAACACTTAATTACTGCTGTTAACAAGGTGTTTGACAATACTGTGTGTATACAGTCCCTTCCAAAAGTATTGGAACGGTAAGGAAAATTACTTTTTTTGGTTGAGACATTTGGGTTTAAGATCAAAAGATGAGTCTGATACAAGAATTCAGAATTTCAGCTCTCATTTCCTGGTATTCACATCTAGATGTGTTAAACAACTCAGGACATATCACTCTTTGTTTGAACCCACCCATTTTTCAAGTGAGCAAAACTATTGGAACATGTGACTGACAGATGTTTCTTGTTGCCCGGGTGTTGCCTTTTAGGTTGATTGTCCAAACATTAAATAGCTCTGCACGACTAGTCTAAATTTTCATCCTTGGTTCGAAACCTATAAAGACTGCATTTCCTGTTAAAGAGGATAAACCAACATGAAGACCAAGATTAATCTCTACCAAAGTGATGGAAAGGCCAAAGTGTGGAGAAAGAAAGGAACTGCTTATGATCCGAAGCATACAAGCTCATCTGTGAAGCATGGTGGAGGTGATGTCATGGCTCGGGCGTGCATGGCTGCTTCTGGAACAGGCTCATTAATATTTATTGATGATGTAACTGATGATGGTAGCAGCAGAGTGAATTCAGAAGTGTACAGAAACATTTTGTCTGCCAATTTACGGAGAAATGCATTGAAACTAATCGGGAGGAAGTTTCTCATGTAGCAGGACAATGACCCAAAGCACACTGCCAACAAAACAAAGGACTTCATCAGTTGGAAAAAAGAGGAAGGTTTTAGACTGGCCTAGTCAGTCACCTGACCATAACCCAATAGAGCAAGTATTTCACCTCCTTAAGAGGAGACTGAAGGGAGAAACACCCCGAAACAAACAAGAACTGAAAGAAGCTGCCGTAAAAGCCTGGGATAGCATCACAAATGAAGAATGCAACAGTCTGGTGATGTTGATGGATCGCAGGCTTGAGGCAGTTATTGCAAGCAAGAGTTATGCCACCAAATATTAAATGTTATTTACTTTAAGATTATTTGTTCCTTTTACTTTTGCTCACCTAAGAATGCTGTGGTCTAATACAAACAGTGAAATGTTTTGAGTTGTTTAACACATCTAGATGTGAATACCAGGAAATGAGAGCTGAAATTCTGAACTCTTGTCTCAGACTCATCTTTTGATCTTAAACCCAAATGTCTTCAGTGAACAACAAAAATAAAGGAATTTGACTTATCGTTCCAATACTTTTGGAGGGGACTGTACATGCTAGTTTAAAATCTGGATCTCTGTTAAAGGGTGACATGGGAGCGCATTTTCCCTTCAGTGCTATCAAAAATAATCCTGTCCTGTGCCAAACCCGGAAGAATGACTTCTGTTCCATCCCGTTCCTAATAAAATAAAAATCTGAAAATAGTGTTTATTCATATTAGAACTGCACATTTATATATAAAAACTGATCTATGATTCTCGTCCTGCCTGCTCCCATTTTTTTTTTTTTTCTGTCCCGTCCCAGTCCCGTGATGAATAGTGAAATTGATTCCCATCCCATGGGAACCCCACAGGAATCCCGTGACCCATAGGATTCCCCAAAAAATGTCAGCCTCTAATCTGCGTGCCTCAAGTAATAGAAGATTTGATTCTTGCGAAACATGTACCTGCTATGCAAGTTGATAATTTGATTGCATTCTGTTCTTTCATGAAAGTATTTTTCAATTTCTTCTTCAGAGACAGAACGAGGAGGAGAGCAGGGCACTGAAGGAGCAGTTGAAAGAATGGCATCGCCTCCGACACGACCTGGAGAGAGCCCGCCTGCTGCTGGAGCTAATCCGCAAGAGGGAGAAACTCAAGAGAGAAGAGGTAGGAGTGGAGGAATCAGCGAGTAGATGGACAGACATCTGATTTAACCTGTGGTCAGAGACATTCTGCTAAATAAATGAGACAACCTGATCATCTAATGATTTCCTTTCTGCTTTGTGTTATAGATTAAACAGCAGGAAACCCTCCTAGAGATGCAGCTGACACCCTTCAGTATTTTGCTCAGAGCCCTATTGGACCAGCTCCAGGCAAAAGACCAGGCCAGGATCTTCACCCAGCCAGTTGATGTCAATGAGGTGAACTTTAGGAGACACTTTTTTTTAAGTTCTCTTGTTGCGTTTGTCCACACAGAATCTTGCATTGTTTTTTCTGTGGATGCTATAAATCCATCCTAACCAGTGACCTTTGGAAGAATTTGAATACTATGAGTACAACATGCTGCAAAACAATTTTATTTTTTGTGCACAGGTGTTGCATTTCTTGCGGCATGATTTTGTTTTGTTGTCAGTCTGTGGTATGGTTATTTATTGTGTTCAAAAGTTGAAATTGCACCAAGGGGCTCATTGAAAGGTACTCCACCAAGGAACACGGATAGTTCTGATTCTGGTTCTACCTTGTGCACCATGTGTAAGTTTACATAGTTGGTAAAATATCTCATACTACTGTATCTACCTTGTAGTGTTGTGCAGATTTGTTGTTTGGCTCTCTGGCAATGAGTTGGAGAATAAAATAACTGCAGCTATAATGAACTTTTTACAATCTGACGTTAAATAAATACAAAGACTTACGTAGCCATCCTGAAGACGTCCTGTTTGATAAGCCTTCAAACCGGACTTGCTGGTTCATTTGTCAACACAGCACTTTGCATTTTGCCGTTGTGCTAATGTCAGGATGAAAGCCCACTAATGACTGCACAGCTGGCCTGTTTTACCAGTTCTTCTGCCTTATTGCCAGATAACTGCTCCAGAAATGTTGAAATAATAGCAGGAATTATGATGTGCATTTCTATAGTAGTCATACAAACATACAAATTTACACCCTACATCAAATCTTTTTGTGTTTTACCAAAGCTAATTGTACATGGGAATCAAGGGGAAGACAACACAGAGTGTGTGATCTTGTTAGACATCAAATAATTGATATGAGTTTCCCTAATCCCTAAAAACCCAGACACACAAAGCGGACCTGAAAGAAATTACCCCTTGTAAAGGGAGAATAATCACATAATTTGCTTTTCCTTGTATCACCACACATCTTTTAAAAGTTGTACTCGAACACACTACAAAGACAACAGCCAGCAGACAACTGCTCCCTCTGTGTCACATGTTCTGATCATAGTGACTCAGGTTACAAATCAACCCCCCACCCCCTCCCCGTGTAAGACAGTGTTGAGCAATGTGACTTCTTTGTAAGTGGAATGTGTAACTTGAAATGAAGGTCCACTGGCTGCAGTCTGGAAAAGGTGAAGGGTGTCTTGACATATTAGCCCGGCTAGCTCAGTCGGTAGAGCATGAGACTCTTAATCTCAGGGTCGTGGGTTCGAGCCCCACGTTGGGCGTAGCTTTTGATTTGTTTACTTAACTAGTAGATTATTCATTTTCTTGGTTAGCTGAGCAAGTGTGGCTAATAATCTGTACAACTATGGATAGGCTTGATGTTGAATACAGTCTTTTTAGATACTGCTGTCATCATGTATAACAGGGGGCGGCAAATAAGTCTGGCATCGTGCCAAATTTTTTTTCAAGCTGTTACATGGCGGGCCAGATCAAAGTCAAATGATTTCAAATCCTTGGCTATGCGTGTGGACGTTTAGCTCAGTCAGTAGTGTGCAGGACGTTGGGAGGGTTTTATGATCAATCCCCACATACTGCGAATATATTTTTTCTCCCTTGTTAAACAAATTGGTTGTAAGGACACTTTTGTACATTCACAATATACAATAAAGCATATGCTGCCTTTGTTCTGCATTCATAAATCTACGGACGCTTATTTTCATTTCCCTGAGGAAATTCCGGGGAATCCAATCACTTGTTTACTGATAGCTTTTTCAGAGGCGTGTCAAGCCAGCCAAAGACACTTTTGAATGTCCTTCTGAACTTATAAAAGTAAAAGCTCTCAATAAACACAACATAAAGCATTGCTGCAAAAAACGTTCTCGTGCTTTTATTTTGGAGGCACACTCACTTAAGAGGAAGTGATTATGTGAGTAACTGTGCAGCATAAGTGAAATTTACTTCATATTTGCATACTGCTATATTGTCAAATGGTCTAAGAAATTTTAAATTAATTCATTATATTTGCTGTGTCCTGTAGGTGCCTGACTACCTTGACCACATTAAACACCCAATGGACTTCTCCACCATGCGGCAACGCATAGATGCGCAGGGCTACAACAACTTGGAGCAGTTTGAGAAGGACTTCAACCTCATTATTGATAACTGCATGAAATACAACTCAAAGGACACCTATTTCCACCGGGCTGCTGTTCGCCTCCGAGACCAGGGCGGGGCCCTGCTCCGAAAGGCCCAGCGAGATGTGGAGAAAATCGGCTTCGATACAGAAAGCGGCATGCATCTGCCAGAAGCTCCTGAAATTAAAGCACCTCCATCCTTTTCTTGGGAGGACGGTAAGGGCAGTAGCATTGAAACGTGCATCTGTGACGTGTCCGCATCATTAGAGTCAGGGCAATCGAATGAGAAATATTCACAAAATGTGTTGAGCAAAACTGTGTTTCAGTCTCCTGCTGATTAATTAATTCTCTCCTTAGTGGACCGCCTTCTAGTGCCAGCCAATCGGGAACATCTGTCTCAGGACAAGCAGCTGCAGCAGCTACTGGAGAAGTTTGACCTGACCTGTGCCATGAAGTCCAGTCCCTCCCGCAGCAAGCGCCTAAAGCTGCTCAAAAAGACCATCAACGATGTGCGCAATGAAATAAGCCTAAAGAGAGTCCTGCCCTCCCACCATAACTGTTCTTCCTCCACAACTCCCTCCACATCAGCATCATCTTCATCAGCTGCCTTCCTCCCTGAACTGGGTAAACATAAAGAAGAGACAGAGAAGCCCAATGGACTTTTTCCAGACGATGAGGGTATGTGTGGATTTTCTTTGGCTTTGTAAGAAAGTGAATTTTCTGGTTGACAGCCTTTGTGATTTTAAAGAGAATCACATGTCCTTTATATCCTGAAGCGCAGGTCAGAGGTCAGAGATTAGCCCAAAACACCAACCTCACAAAGCAAAGTCACATGCTGGGTCCCATTGGGGTGTTGAAATTGATTGAAATGAGCTTTTGATTTCGACCTTCGCTCGCTGTCCACTGTCGCTACAGTTATTGTGCTGGCACTGGGAGAAACTCACTTCCACAAGAAATCCGCTATGTCACATGTTAGGGTTCAGGTTACCCTGAATGCCACCTTCCTTAAAGGGCTGGTGGCTTTTTGCAGGAAAATCAAGCTGTTGTAAAGTAGCGTTCTGCCATCTAGTGAACCCTTATTTCCCAAAACTAGAAACAAGTGAGAGAAATCATCTTTATTGTGTCACTGGTAATATTATTTCTTAATGTCTAATAAGTGACATTGGTACAAGAATATTTATTGCACCAATAATGTCTTTTTGACAGAGAGAGAATTGTTCCACTATATTTCAACAATAAAAATTTGCCCAGCCTCCGTGTAACTGATTGTTAAACTTAAAATTGTTCAATCATAGAACCAGACAGTAACGACTTGAGGATTACACGGATGTGATGGTTGAAAAAATGTCACTGGTAAATCCTAACAGCATTCTTATGTCTCTCTCTGGAACTGATCCCTGAATAGTCATAAAGAGGTCTGTGTTATTTATTAAAGTGCCTCAGTGTTATTCTAAATAGTGCCTTGTTTTTCTTTTATGATAAACCCAAAAGCCATATTATAATGTGCAGTGTCAGCATTTCTGCACACACAAGGACAAAGTGTGGTTGTTGCATTACATTACTGTTGGTAATCGTGTTACACGGTAGGTCATATTTCTCTCTTTGTTGTGACGGGATGTTATATTGTTTATTTTCTCCCTTTTCTGTAAGGCTTTTTTTTGTTGTTTTTCTTCCACAAGAGTATGCCAAAGATTTCACTAATGAAAAAATAAAAATACAGTACTATAAATAATAAAAATCTAACTGTAAAAATGTACAAAAGTACAGCTGTAAACAGTTTGTGTGCTTTGTCTCTTCTTCTCCCCTACAGGAGACAAGTCTCTTCCTCCTAAACTGGAGCTTTCAGACTCCATCCCTCCCCTCATCCACTCAGACGCAGACCCCGGGCCCCCCACCCTCAAACCAATCGATGACGCCCCGGACTGCCAAGACGAGACACACAGCAAGCGTGTCAAGTTTGACGGGGAAATACCAGACCTGCTGTCCTCTACGCCGCGCCTCAACGGCTACTCCCACGACAGCCTCCAGAGCTCTCTGTTGGACGGAGATGTGAGCGTGGTGGCCACGTCGACACTCGCTGAGCCCACGGGCATGGTGAACCGCCGGACCGCCGTGCTCTTCCGCAAATCGAAGACAGCCAGTTCCTACAAGCCCCCGAGGGTCGGGGACCAGGGGGCTGACGAAGTTAAAGAGGGCGAGGGGGAGGAGGAGGGGGAGGAGGAGGAGGGGGAGGAGGATGAAGACGGCGCGCAGCTGGGCTCCAAATCCTTCCTATCAGTGGTCATACCCAGGCTGGAGACGTTACTTCACAGCAAGAAGAGGAAGCACAGCGGCAGCAGAGACAGCGAGGAGGAGGGAGGAGAGGGAGAGCATGAAGAGGAGGGAGAGGCTCCTGTGAAACGACTTGACACTGGTAAGAAGTGCACAGAAAAAAAAAATGACATTCAATGCCATCAATATTTTCTGTTGTAGAGTAACCTTTTTTTGCAAGCATTTTCACATTTTTCTGCATGGCTAAACATTTCTCTGAGTTATCATATGTTAGAATATGAATGACAGTTCCTCAAGGCTCTGATTAAATTAGCACAGCAGTATTTAGCTCTGCTGCCAACCCCCGAAACTGGCAGTGCAAACATTGCAATGAGCTGTTACACTGCCTACAAGTCAATTTCCAAACAGCACAGCAGTAAGTAACAACAGACACTTGTTTACTCCTTTGCATCACTTTACTGAAATTAGACCAGAGGTTGCTGCAGCCTGTAGCAAATGCAGACGCATTAACATTTGACATGAGTGGCCTGGGTTCAGATTCTGTATTTGTAAAATATGTATTTTGTACAACTAGCCTGTTGTGTCTCCCCTCAGGCCTGTCGAGAGGTTTACTGGAGGTGGAAGAGGAGAAAGAGCTACAAGACTCGAGTAGAGCCAGCAGACCTGTGGAGCCACGAAGACGCTGTGCCTCCGAGTCCTCCATCTCCTCATGTAGCAGTCTGCCTGGAAGCACCAGGTAATCCACCAGATATAATATGTTTCATCTTGTGGTTTGATTTAGATTTGACTTAGAAGCGAAAGCAGTTTCAGCTGGTCTGTCTGTTCTTCCATTAGCTGCACATTCAACACTTCCAAGCCATCAACAGCACCTGATGTGTTCTTTCTAAAGTTGTTGTTGTTGTTGTTGTTGTTGTTGTTGTTTTAGGACAATTCTCAGTCTTCCAAAATGTGGGAAGGGGAAACCCGCCTTGGTCCGGAGAAACACTGTGGACGATAAGAATGAATTAATCGCCTGCATTGAAACTGGGAACTTTGCTAAAGCTGCACGAATCGCTGCCGGTAAATGTCAAAAAGAATCTGCATGCACGTGTGGGGTTAGGTCTGGACATCACAGACTACCTGTTTTATTCACCCTTTCAAATAGATATCAAATAGATAAAATAATTGTGACAAAGATATGTACCTAGGCCCGAGATTTCATCAAAGAAAACAATAGTATGAGAAAACAGTACATTTAGAACTAGGGATGCACAATAATTATCGATCCGATATAATATCGGTAGATATTGGGCATATTTTCATTATCAGAATCCTATCAGAAAATGAAATTTTGGCCGATGATTTAGCCGATGAGATTCAAACAATGCTGTAATGTGCGCCGCTGCTGTTGTCGGCAGCTAGAGCCAAATAAAACAAACATGCTATTGATGGTTCGGATGTTTTTCACTGTTTAAGAACAGACAGAAAAGACAGCTGTATTGCAATATGGCACCAGTCCGTCCTCCTTCCCCCTCTCTCTGCTGTGATCCACTGCAGGTAACAATGTGCCAAGTTTTAAGCTACCTGACAAACTAAACTGAACAGTTAAACTACAGACAGCTTTCAATTTAGATGGGTTGTACATTTGGCTAATTGCCACTCGCGATGGTTTTATTGCACATACTTGCACTATGAGCGCTGCTGTCGTGAACTCGAGTAGTTTGGAGCCAACATTACCTACACTTCAACGTCTCCACCGCGGCCGTGATCTCTGCTGGCCACGGTATGTCTGTGTGCACCAGCATGTCAGCAGCAGAGGCTGCAGCCTGGTAATAAACAGTACATCCCCGGGCCCATCTAATACTGCGTTTCGTTGCCCATCACTAAATAAAATTAGTTATTTTTATTCATTGCATTTCAGTCAGGAGGAGGATTGTAGGACATTTTAAGCACTCTCAACTTGCCATCTCTCGTCTAAAAGAATACATTTTACATGGTGAAGAGTTTGCTGGAGCAGTGTGAACAGCTTACCGTAGATATTAGCTCAGCTACTGCAGCAGACGTGATCCCCTTCACCAGCAAATTTTTTTTACCTTGTTTGTTGTGCTTTAAAGCATATCCTAAGGACTGAGGTTTTAGGTCAAGACACAACACCTGCTTTTATTTTGTACCATAGACAGCTCACTGTTGCAGTGCTGTTTACAGCTCAGCAAATAAATGGAGCTTGTTTGTTACGGTTTTATAAAAAAAATTAAATGTGGCACTGGCATATAATCCTCTCCCAAGTCAAATAATTCATTTATTTTTCAGGGGTGAATGTCTGTGTCTACATTTGTAAAATTATATTTTTTGTAGAATCAAATGTTATTTCTCTTGTTTAATATATACAACAAATGAGTAATAGGGTATAAATAGCAGAGGTGGGACCTAGTCATCGTTTTACAAGTCCGAGTCAAGTGCAAGTCTTAAACTTTGAGTTTCGAGTCCTAAACAAGTCATAATGCACTCTTCACCAAATTTAAAAACCATTTCAAAAGTTTTTATAACTTAAAAATAAAAAATATTTATTGAATGAAGCATTAGCCTGTACAGAAAGGAGGTAGAGGTGTAGTTTCACACAACAGATGTTCTATAATTTTATGAATTAAATTAAATGTTCGTGTAGGGCTGCTAATTATTTAGGTCAATATTGAGATCACAATTATTTAAACATTAAACTATTGAACTTCTAAAATGTAATACTTTCTTTTTAAAAACTATTATATGCATAACTCCAAAATCTCATATGGCCCATGAAATAAGAAACAATAATCCAACATTATTAACTTTGCAGCATCTACAGTGCAAAAGGTGGCAGCACAGTTTCAGCTTTGGGTGACAGATGGGTCACTGAGGGGGCTCTGTGTGTGTGTGTGTGTGTGTGTGTGTGTGTGTGTGTGTACGGAGGGGAGCAGAGCAGGTGACAGGTGAATTACTCGAGTTGACGCAGTTACTTACAGAACGCTGAAATAAAACCGTGGTGTTTTGTCAGGAGATGCAGTGACAGAAACCAGCGGTGAGAAAACTATAAATCGCTATGACGTTAGAAGACGCAGACACTGGATATTTTACAAGAACCGATCAGGTAAAGCAACACTGAACACAGGGAGGGCCTCAGCTGTAAAGGAAAGAGGTGCGCTGGATTTATAAAACAAAACGAGTGTCGTTTTGAAACAGCACCCGGCGTTATTATCGTTTTATCTTAATTAACTTGTTTTTATAATTAGTGGAAGCAGCTTCACGCAACAGCTGCAACAGTCTCTCTACACTGTTTCGACCTGACCTTTCTGTTCTTCGTGAGATGGAGGAATTTAGAAAGTTGTGTGGCGCTGCGTCAGGGCCCCAGCTATTGTGCATGATTTATGCGTAAAGTTCATCCCGCCAGAGGGTCTGATCACAAACGGCTCACAGCGCGCTGGTAGTAGGCCTACTACACAACCCATTGAAGGTACCGGAGAGAGAGTGGGTCGCTGGGGCATACAGGGCCAGAGACAAGAGATCACGGTACGGCCGGCCGCGCTTTGGATGGTCGGTGATTGTTCCCTCTTGCTGGAGGAAGCCACATCTAAATGTTGATGCGCTGCACAGTTTTTTATATCCTAATTTATATTCAGGCACGGGGAGTGTCAAGTCATCTCAAGTCAAAAGGCTCAAGTCCAAGTGAAGTCACGAGTCATTGGTGTTAAAATCAAAGCCGCAAGTCTTCTTTAATTTTGTCATGTCGAGTCTAAAGTCATCATTTTTGTGACTCGAGTCCACACCTCTGAAAAATAGTACACGAGAGACTTTGTTTTCTTTTCAGTGAAATAAAAAATAGATGTGTAAATATCGGCATCGGCCAAAATGAGTTTTAACATATCGAATATCGGCCAAAATCCAACATTGTGCATCCCTACTTAGAACAGTAAAACCTCTTTGGACTTATATACATATACTTATATGCAGTTATATACATATATACATTAAAGCACAGCCTAAAGAACAGTTATGTGCTGCAATTTCTTAATGTACATCAGCCAAAATATACTAAGACACTGGTGTGTGTGTGTGTGTGTGTGTGTTTGTTAAGCCAGCGTCAGTAGGTGATAATGGCTTGCTGTTACAATGAATTCAACATTTATTGTAGCCTGTTGCACTTAGTCTTGTACAGTAATCAGTGTGGAAAGTAAGGAATAGAGTATAGTATGTAGTTGAGTATATTCTGGGATGTTACAGGTCCTGTAAAAAGTGCAGAGTTCTTTTACTTTTCCTGTTGAATTGGCCTATTAGCCTTAGCATCAGTTAGGTCTTTAAAGTTTAACTTGATTGAACTTGCAGACACCTGTTATTCGTGCACACATAAAAAGCAAGGTTGGAAATTAAAAGCAGCTACCCGCCAACTTCTTTTCACTTATAGTGGTCTTTCTACTCTACCTGCCATCATGGCATGTCACCAGTCAGCATCTGGAGACTCACATTTGGTGAATAAAATGCCTGATAGCTGGTGCATTTTCAGTTCACTGTGGCTGTTAAAGGGGGGGGAAAAAGTTCATTTCCCACCCTGATTTGCTGTGTGCTCCTGCACTTACAGCATGGCTTTGGAAATGTGTTTCTGCCTGTGTTTAAACCCACACGTAACTTGTTTGGTGTTGTTCCTGCTTCCATAGAGGTTGGCAACAGCAATATTTGGATGCCCGCTAGTGCTGCAACAGTTGCCTTGGAACCCCTAAAGCTAGTTTGGGCCAAATGTAGTGGATACCCTTCCTACCCTGCCTTGGTGAGTGTTTGTGGGAGAGAAAGCATGACAATCACTGACTTAAGTCTTTTTTTTTATACTCTGAAGTTTCCTTGTCCTCTCTTCACGTTGGGACATATTGTAACCTGATTATGACACTCTTGTCCCACAGGATGAAGCAATAGTTTTACCACAGCTGTGTTTTTAGGTGTCCAGTGGACTGTTGGAGGGGTAGACAGATTGCCCACTCAACATTTCCTCTGTTTTCCTCTAGGTGGCAGCCTTTCACTGTTAACCAGTTTAATTTGACCTTAGCATGAAAGGACAAATGATGAAAGGAATCTTATTGCCACAAGTTGGTAGTGTGCATGCATATGTGTGTGTTAGATAGTGTTTGTACAGTATAGACCTCTGTACCTCTGTGGGTTTGCCATACGTTTACGTGTGTGTGTAACTCCCTCCCCTCTTGCCTCTGTGTGTAGATCATCGACCCCCACATGCCGCGTGTGGGCTGCCAGCACAACGGGGTGTCCATCCCCATGCCCCCCATGGACGTGCTCCGCATCGGAGAACAGATGCAGTACAAGGCCGAAGAGAAACTCTACCTCGTCCTCTTCTTCGACAACAAGCGCAGCTGGTGAGTGCCGCTATGTGGAGGGATGATTTAAGCTGAGGCGGGTTCCTGCAAGGGTAAACCTGTCAACCTGTCCGTCAGCTGATCATTATTCTCTTGCGGCTGCGTGACATTAATTGTCAAGAGAAAACAAATGGCCCTCGCCTCAGTCTTTACTGGTGATGATGGTACTGCCCTTGTGTCCCACGGGAAACTGGCTTTTTATCTGCTGCTAGCAAAGAGTATTCCACATCTTGGAGTGACCACTGTGGAACTGAAACTAACAAAATTTACTAGAAGGAAAGTAAAAATATAACAGAATACACCAGTAAATAATAGTGTTGTTAAATAAAAAAGTGAAGTGTAAAAAGGCCTTTTCATTTTTCTTTATCTTCCAATCCGTTTTTTTTTATCCTTTACCACCAATTAGTTGATTACATACTCCTTAGTTCTATTGTAGACATTTGAGTCATCTGCAGTGTCACAGGAGCATAGTAGTATTTTAGGACTGTTGTTACGTTTGCTGTTCCTGCTACTATTGTAGTTGAATACCAGGAACTGAGGTTGCGGCATTTATTCTGTGTTTTGCCACAATTTGCTCCCTTTTCCCTGGAAACATACCTGAGGAAAACCGGTACAACAACTCCAAATGAGTGCTGGAACAATTAACCGAGGAACTGAAAGAAAATTGAGTAATGACATTGTTTGCTGATCCCAGCTTTTCAAACGTGAGGATTTGTTGTATATTATTGTACATTCACAATATTTGGACTGTTGGTTGAACAAAACAAGTGAAAAAACTATTGGAAGACCTCACCTTTCGCTTTCAAAACATGTGATGCCTTTTTTAATATTTTGTGGAGAAAATTGTTATTTGAAAATTTTTTACAGATTAATCTATAATGAAGATAATTGTTTATCTTCAGATGTCAACACTTCCACACAACTGTGGAAACAAGTCAGACCTTACAATACTGTCATTATTGTAGTATAATTGGATCAAGTTTTGCAGCTGCAGTGTTTTTTTCCAGTTAAGTTTCATGCTCAAATGGTTGTTGTGTGGCAAAAACAAAACCTCTGTCACCAAGATGGATTATTTTTCATTGTTTTTTCACCTCAAATATGAGAATAATTACCATTTTATGACAGATTATCTGTAGTTCTTTGTTTAAAATGAAACCTATTTATTCCAAGAAATCTGATATATTCCTGGGAAGTGATCACTTTTAGAATCGTGGAAAAAACAAACATTCAACCCTAGCTTACTGTTCAGGTGTTGTAATGCAGATGGTGTTTTTTCCTCCTCCCTCAGGCAGTGGCTTCCTAGATCCAAGATGGTTCCTCTGGGAATGGATAAGACCATAGACAAAATCAAAATGATGGAAGGACGCACATCCAGCATCCGCAAGGCTGTCCAGATCGCCTTCAGCCGCGCCATGAACCACCTGAGCATAGTGCAGGACGAGCCAGTCAGCGACCTCAGTGACGTGGACTGATGCCATTCGTTGACTCCCCCCCACGCACACACACATACACAAACACAAACACAAACTTGTACCTCGCCTGTACCAAATCCCCCCCCCCCACCACCCCCCTCTCGGTCTCTGCAGGAGACTCAAATGTTTACTGGGCACCTGCTGTAACAGGTGGTGTCTCTTCCTCATCCATTCCTACTCGCACACACACCTCCCATGTGCCGATGGGATACGGCTGCTGCTGATATGAATGTGTCTGAATGTGTCCTCTCCACCTCCCAGGCTTGTAACTGTGCTTAGAGTCTGCTCTTTTGGTCCACCCGCTTCCCTCAACTGCGCCAGTCAAGACATATCATTTTCGGTCATTATTTGAAGGCAAAAAAACCCAAACATTAGCGATTGGCCTTACCAAATTTGTCTGTGGTGTCAGGACTTTGTGGTAAGACAAAAGAACTTTACGCCCACCGTTAAATCTTGGCTGCAGCTGATACGTTTTTCAACTCTGTCCTTTATTTTGGCAGGTAGCCATTCATCTTTTTTGCCTACATGAGGGCTTTGCAATTGTAGCCAAAGCCTACGTTTATGTCAAGATCACATTTAAGTACTGGTCATCTCCATTTACAAATACCTTCCTTTGTATTTAAACTGTAAATAATCTGTACAGTTGCCTGACACTAACTTATTTTGTAGTTTTGACATAAATGAGTACTCTACAGGAGTTTTCTTAGTATTTATACTTGATGCATTCTTGCCACTTAAGAGTGAGTGCTATTTTGACAGTGCTGTGTGATAAAGAAGAATAAAAAAAAAAGTGCTAAAGCCTTAGAATTGAGGAGATTAGGGCTAAGATGTCATGTATGAAATAATTCCCTTTTTTCATTTATAAGTTATTGAAGTTTATAATCGTAAGCTTCCATTTGGCATTAATCCCTTTTGTATTAAACAAAGTTTTCGTATATTTTTGTTCATATATATTTATATGATTTGAATACACAGTCTGTAAGTCTCTGAAGCTCATACGAGCAGTCTGATGTCGCAGACACAGAACGTATATATTGTTCTCAAGAAACCAAAAATGTTGCTACCCAGAAGTGTGTTACTGATTAATTTTTCTGTGTGATGTGTGAAAGTGTTGCCAAAAAAAAAGACAAAAAAGTAAATTGTATTTTTTACATGATACATTTGACTGTTACTTGGTTTTGCTGTAGATGTAGAGAGATGTGCCTGCATTAACTTATTGTAAAGTATTTGCATTACTTTATAGTCAAGGAAAGACGTGCAAACTGATTGTGGCAAAGTGGCACATTTTGTGCTGGATACTTCCCTCTTTTTTAAGTAACCTTTTCTAACTTTTTTTTGTAGTTGTAGACTTCAAGACATTTCATTTTATATTATTGCCTATTTTATTTCTGGGTAGCATTGGGTAGTTTTTGGTTTTTTCATTTTGTACTTAACTGTAGTAGTTTTTTTAATCAGATCATTTAAAATATTGCTTGTAGCAAAGCAAAAAATAAAAGATACAAATATGAACATGAGCCTCTTTTTTTTTTTTTTTTTTTTTTTTTGGAATTTTGTTTTTTATGAAGTTGGTTTTTTAAATGTCTTTCAGTGGCATAGTGCAGTATTCAAAATGTGATTAATTTGTCACGTTCCTCTTCATTGTTCAAATAATGTTTCAGGCATCCACAAAGTCACTGCAAAAGGGTGTACAAATTGAGGTGTAAATGACCAAAAACTTCATATATAATTAGTTAAAACATTTTGAGCCATATCTGATGCACAAGAGGGACTCACATTCTCCTCAATGTCACTTAAAGTACTGGACTTCCTTCGTGGCTGGCAGAGGGCAGACCGTTTTTCAACCTCCTACTTGCCATATGGCCCTCTACCCTACTCACTTAAATTGCAAACTGTGTCCTATAATTTGCCAGCTATGCAACGAAGGGTCGGCTTATGACCTGTGACAGAACATGTTGCTATATTGCATGCACCAGACAAGATCTTGCTGGGCTGTTGTGCACTTTGCATCAGCTAGTTAACGGTGAGGGCAGTACAGCAAAAGTCTAGCATAACATTTCCAAACGAGTGCTGGCAGAAGGCCGTTAACCTTACCCGCCATTTTCGCTCATTATTATTTTTATTCCCTCACTTTTTTGGAATCAAATTGCTCCTAGACTATTTGTGCAAATAAATAAATAAAATCAGTATCAAATTGTGCAGCTCATTGAGCGGATGTGGGCTTTTGGTATGTCAAGCGTATTACAGCGATTTTTATATGAATTTTTGAAGATCATGATTTTATAATGGAAGTCTATGAGAGGAATGATTCGACTTGATTCAGACCTACTCCACTTTGACGGTAAACTGCTGTGACATAAGTGCAGCTACAGAATCCGTTCAAACTTTAAAATGCTCCTGAGACTTTTGAGGTTTGTAAATTGTGATCTGTGTTTTGATGACTGGACCCAAAAAGTTTGGAGACTCCTGCATGTCGTGAGTGTGGTAGCAGTGTTTTTTCTAGACCAGAAAAGAAATTCTAAACTGCTCTCAGTCCCAGAGTTTTAACTGTACACGCACACATGATTCCTTAATGTGTAACCAAAAACATCTAATCCGTGGGAGTTGTAGTTGTTGAGATACCTTAATTGATAGGTAATGCAGAACACTGTCAAGCTCTCATTCACACATTGCAGGAGGATTACTTCCTCACCTTCCCCTTTCTTAAAATGAAATCCGCTCCCTTAATTTTAATAATGTGTAAGCATGCAATAGGTTTGCAAAAGGTTTCCATATTCTAAATCTTAGAGCCACAAGTGTTAGTTTTTTTGTAAACAAACATCTCAAGAAAACGTGAACTTGTGCGGGTTTTTTCTTGGGATACCTGTCGGCTCAGTGGTTCTCCCCATCGGGGCTCTGTGCCAGATCATGAGGTTTGGAGAGGGCAGTGCTCCTTACGACACTGTTCTGATCATTTAGGTTGGTTGACTAGACAAAATTCCCACAAGAGTTTTTGAGATCTAAACCCTAATTAATAGGTAAAGCACTGTCAGGCATTGATTCGCTCCTGTATAAGCTGCAGGCAGACAGTCTCCTTCTTTATCTTCCCCTTTTCTTAAACTTACAGAATCTCCATTCTTGTATACGCCGTGTTTACTTATTGTATATCATCATGCTCAGCTACTTCTGCTGCCTTTGGTATTGTTAAAACATGAGAACTACAAGCCTTAGTTTTTGTGCACTTAAAAGCCTCTATATTAATATTTGATCTTGACAAAGATGTCCCGTGGGAGCCACATTAGCTCAGTGTTTAGCAGTGTTGTCTTAGGTTCTGAGTTTGAGCCCCACTGCAGGCAAGTTAAACTTAGTTGACACAGATAAGCCTTACAACTGCGTTCTGGTAATTGAAGTTGGTTGATTTCACTCAATTTCCTGCTTTCTCAAGACCATTTGGCCCATACATTCAGTGACTTTTAGGCTACTGATGCAGCAACATGTAGCAGCATTTTACTATTTTAGCCAGTGGTGGACAGTAACTAAGTACATTTATTCAAGTACTATACTTCAGTACAAATTTGAGGTGTATTTTACTTGAGTATTTTCTTTTCATGCCACTTTCTACTTCTACTCCACTATGTCTCTGAGGGAAATATTGTACTGTTTACTACACTACATTTATCTAACAGCTTCAGTAGTTACTTCTTCATTTAACATGCAGAACATATGGAGAGTTCATAAAATGTTTTTATACTACTCAACAGGTTTTACAAGTACAGCTGAAACAATAAGCCAGTTGACAGAAAATTAATTTGCAACTACTTTGATCTCTTTTATAGTCAATCAGTTGATTATTGGAGAAAAAGCAGATTCATTCGTAATGAAAATAATTATTACTTGCAGTCTGATACAAAATATTTCAAAATGAGCTCCAGTTCGACAACTACAGCAGTAAAATCCTGCTTTACATTAAAGCATGAGTAATAATCTCATGATATAATATATAATATGTAGCACAGAGGACATTTTTCTGCATTGAGTACTTTAACTTTTAATCCTTTAAGTATATTTCCCTGATTATACTTACATACTTTTTTACTTATTTTACATTGAGTATTTTCAATTTTTTTACTTAAATAAAGGATCTGAATACTTTTTCCACCACTGGTTTTAGCTGGTCAAAGTGGAGCAAGTTTTGAACTACCGTATATTATATACATATTGATTGATTAATCCAGTGTGGGCCCCCTTGATCTCACAAGGTAAATGTTAGTGGTCCTGAGATAATAGTGGAGTAGGAAATTTTGAGCAGCTCTCTAGTCTTTTTTCTTTTAGTGAAATAGTAGATATGTTTACCTCTTTTGGTCTTCATTTAAGTTAAACTGATGGGAAATGTCTCAGGTGGAACAGCTAACAGCTCACATCTGAAATGTTACACAGTGCACCAGAAATGTGTAAAATCTTAAAAGTAGCAAGTATAATAAATATAGTGAAGTGAAAAGTACAATATTTCCCCCTGAAATGTAGTGGAATAAAAGTATAAAGTGAAATTTACAACCAGAATCCCTCCTGCTTGGTGACTGGTTTGGTATTCAGCTCAGAGGCGGTCATTCTCCGTCCGTCCACGGAGAGGCGCTGTGGCTCCACACAAAACCTCCCTCCATTTTGCCAAGAAGTCGTTTACAGACCCGGCCGTACCTGAGCGTCCACCTGCTCAGCTCCCATTCTCCCGCTCAGGTATGCATCAGTATTCAGCATATAACCGTTTTCAAATGGAGAATGCGACGATTAGAGAGAATGTCAATTAATGCTAAATCAGTTTGAAGGCATGGCTGCTGGTTTTGGTGCCTCTCTCTCCCCCTCTCCTCCACCTCAGCTAAAAGTCTGCTAATGCCAATCATTGGCGGCCCCCCCCCCACAGAGAGTGATCGGACAAGGAGTCTCCTCTTAAGTGTTTTTATTTGTTTATATGCTAATATTCAGCTGAAAGTTAGCTAACATAGATGGAGGGGCAGGAACGTGAGCAGCGCTGTGTGGGCACTAGTTGAACCTGCGCTGTCACACTTTGTTTTGAGTTATCTCCCTGGGTTCATTCACAAGGTGCCAAAGCGAGGCACGTCTCAGATGCAAATTTGGACGAAAATGGCAGAAATATGCATTTTACTTAAGCCAATCCATCTGTCTGTTATTTCAAGCTACTCACATTCAGACAGGTAAAGTAGCGGTATGGGGACTAAATGAGCTAGTAATGGGGCTGTGATATAGAAAGCCACCTTCAAGCCACGTTGAAAGACATCTCCCATCTTTATAAACAATTGGAGCTAATGTAGTCGCACGCAAACACACAGCAGAGTCTGACTCCAACCCTCTCTCTCCTCTTTGTCTGTCTGTCTTCACCAGATACTAATTGTGTGGGGAGGTAAACACAGCAGTCAAGTGGAGAGGACGGCGAGTCAAGCGTGAATATCAATCTCCCCACATCAGTGTCATCAGATGACTTTGACTGAGTTGAGGCGGGCTCATTAGATTGGTGGAGCTGGGTGCCAGGGGCGGCAATAACATCCAGGTGGAGGGCTCTGAAGTTATGGAAGCCTGCAGAGCTCACCAGTTAACAGGTGAGCGTGTGTGCACGACAGGGATGTATAATCCAACCCCCTTGCACGGATGTGTCACCAGGGTTCAGGGAGGAAATGTCAGGTTCCCACACAGATACACTCCTCTGCATGTATTCACGAGCAGGCAGGCAGGCAGGCACACAGAGCCGCACAAGTTCATAGCTAAATAAATGTAAATGTGCGCGCGCATGTACCATATTCATGCATCTGATTATTATGAACTTGCGCCAGCAGCAGTTCTTTGGCTCCAACGTCAGGAGGTGACAGCAGGAATTGGCTGGCTTGCACACTACTGTCAGACCTGGCAACTAATTCCTGATAACGCTTCCTCCACCTCTAAGATTTCGGCGATAAGAAGGGGGGGTGGAAATTGGGCCTTTTCTTAGATTTTCTTGGCATTTTTGACCTTTCTCATCAGATTAATTCAAGCTGTGAGGCTTTTATTTTTTATTTTGCACCTGAGCCATTGTTGGCTTTCTGACAACAAACCCAAAGCAGAGATGGAAAGATTGTTGAAAAAAAGGCTACACAATCTCTAGTTTCAAATCCTCAAATGGGTGAATTTGCTGTTTTTCTTTGTTATACATCATTAGAAAAGGAGTGTTTTTTTTAGAGATTTGAAGATGTCACCTTGGGATTTGGGAAGCTGCAATGGGTACATTTTATAGACTAACCGTCGATTAACTGAAAGATTATTTGATAATGAATATAGTTGTATCATTAGTTAGGTTGAAGGTTGGAAAAAATAATTTTATTTTGTCTATCTGGCACATACAGGTATCGAATATCAGCTTTTTCCATCTCTTTGTTGATGCTACATGTTACATGTAAAATATTCAAACCCAAGACTCCATGTTTTTTCTATATTCTGTATTATTTTGGACACATAGGCTCTAAATTCAGCCTGGCAGGTTTGGTGTCTTGTGAGACTTTGGGATCTCCACTAGAATATATTATATAAAATAAGTCCTGTGGGTTTTAAACAAAGACTGAGTTTGTTTGAGGGACCTATACCTGTGAATCAGTGGGGTTGAAGAGGTCAAACGTAGAAAATAAAGACAGGAAAATAGTTCTCAACAAGCACGAAAACTCTTAAAAATGGAGCTGAGACTCACCTTATTTGTGACTGAAACTTTGGAGGTGTGTGAGGTGACTCGTAAAGGAAACACACTCTGAACCCTGCCCTGATCCTCCTGCATTAAACATAACATAAACCGTCCACTTTCCATTTTTGAACACCACAAAAATATTATCCTCCACCGCTCCCTTCTAGCTCCCCCCCAATCGCACACTCCCCCTCTCTCTGTCTGCGGGTCCCTGATAGGCCCAATCTCCTGTGGCTATGTTCAAAACACTGGGCCAGAATAGCACGGGCCCTAGGTAGATACATATTTATGGGGTGCGTTTACTTCTTACCACAGAGGAGAAGTAGAAATAGTGTGTTTCCAAGGTGAGCAAAACAAACAACTTCAAAGGAATTTAAATGCATTTCATGTAAATTTTCTCCTACAGTCACATGTATCTGCAGAGATTATCGTTAGATAGCTAATGAAGGATTCACGCCTGATGCCAGATGACCTGATTATTGTCTGTTTGCAGAAACAGGAGCCCAGAGGCACTGGTGAATTAAAGCATGCACACACAAATGTGTGCTGTATATTCACAGTCGTGAGGTCCTGCCATTAAGCCTTAGCTTTTGGGCAGCAATCAAACCAGCAGCTACATCGTTGATTGATCAGAGTGGACTGTGATCAGAAAGACATACCGCTAATAGATGAAAGAGCTGCCCTGCACTGATGCAAAAAATAATAATTAATCTATGGTCCCCTGGGGTGTCATTTATTTACTGCTAATCCGTAACAAACTATTTAGGCCTCCACCCAGTCTGCAGCTTAACACCTGATCTAATAGCTACAGTTAAATCTGTGCATAATATCTCTCTGGACTCCGTAACTCGGCTCGTAGACGGCTGCTCGTCACATGTACCCCCATCAAACACAGCCAGGGTGATCGTCTAATTATCTCTTAATGTCATGATTCGGCTGGCTCCGGAAGCGTGGTGATGGGGGGTGTGTGTGTGTGTGTGTGTGTGTGTGTCGGGGGGGGGGGAATGGGGGGAATGGGGTTGGTCGGTTGGGGGGCACCAGCAGGGCTCAGAACGAGTTCCTTTTGATGTGAAAGATAATTACTTGTGTGGTTAAGATAATTAGCAAAAGTCCAGAATAAAAGGAAATAGGCTAACTGTCGCTTCCACTGTAGCCTGAATGACCCCAAGCTGTGAGCCAAACAGCGTGCGGTTTTCCTCTTTGCCGAGAGTTACCTTAGTATACCTGGCACAGGTTTTGTATATGTTTCTTCATAGTGTTATATTTTCCATGTTTTGGTAAAGTTAAAGGAGAACTCCACCTATTTTGCACATCAAAAGTCTGTTTGAAGGTGTTGGGGAGTACTACTACATTTGTGTCTCCAGAGCGAGCTGCACGAAATCTGATATGTTGCCTCAAGTGACATCACTTGAGGCAGGGTATTTGGTAGTTGGTGGGGCCTGAAGATTACAAGTTTGAAAATGAAAAATCTTCTAGGGTTGTGGAGTTGGAAAGAAGTGAGCTTACCAGACTTCTGTAGCCCAGTCCTCATCTGTGTTTGAGGCCAGCGGCTCGAGACTACATTAGCCGCTACTTGCATAGCACACATTCTTTCAAGTTTAAGGGCTGAGTTTTGCTGCTGAATGAAAGTTGAAGAAACCATATGGTTAATTGTGGTTTTAAGCTTTTCTTTATGGTCAGAACTTGACAAACACATGCCAAACAGCGGATCATTTCACCAATCTGAGGCAGAACATTCAAAAAATACGATTTATACGATTTTTACACAACAAAATAAAAAATGGAGTCCGGTAACACCAAAAAACGACACAGACTCCAACACAAACTCCACGGAAGGATAAAAAAAGTTAGTGTAGTTGTTCCAGCATTCTGTGTGATGCGGTCTCCGGTGTGTCGGCCTCTGTTTTTTTGGTCGCTCATTAGTTCAAGCATGCGCTGGAGCACACGCTTGGAAAAATAGTGGTTGCAATCTGAATCCTTCCCTCTAGAGGCCACTGAAAACTACACACGGCCCCTTTAAGAAAATCTATGTGATCCATATCAAGATTGTTTGTTTATATCATGTGTTTGTTAGATTTTTAAAACTCCCAATATCAATATTAGTATTGCCCTAAAAAAACAGTATCAGTCAGTCAGCATCAGCTATAATAGCCACCAACAGGGCTGTAGCCAGGATTTTAGAAATACTGAGGTCTAAGTCCCTCCAATGCATCCCACCCTTAGGAAATACTAAATCCTTGACTTACTTCTTCATTTTTTGACCTGAAGGTATAACACACACATTGAGAGTAAACATACATGAGTTAAAATCTAGAATTGTGGATCATGTCCTACTGTTGCATATGTGTTTGTGTGTGTCTGGATGGGTTTAAGTACTGTATAAGGGACCCCTCGGGGTGATGTAAGCTTTTGTATGTGCCTGCACAGATGTGTGTTTAAGTGGCTTTATCCCGGCTCTCGTGGAAAAAGAGACTCCCCCGCCGTTCTCATCACCATTCTGCCGCATTCCAAGGACACTTGTGATTGACGGGGCTTAATGTGTATCTTGCCAGAATTGGATTTGATCCTGTGGGCTCTGCCACGGGGCCCCTATGTTAGATTTACAATTTCACCCTCCTTACTCCTATCTTCCCCTCCCTTTTCTCTGTTGAACAAACAGAAACAGAATTACCTCTTCTGGAGCAGCTCCTGCCGCCCGCTTGCTGCATTGTGGCGAGATCATGTGCGGATCTATGTCGCTGGGTGATTGTGCTGCCTGTGTTTTTTCCAGGCGGTGGCAGGGACGTAGGGGAGGATTTGTGCATGTGAAACACAGATGGAAAAAGAGCAGGTGCGACTGTGCGAGCTTGTTTTGATGCGTGCGTATGTATTTTATGCACACAGGTGTGTGTTGCGGCATATGTGTCCACGTTAGCGTGCCTGCTTATGCCTGAGGATGAGAGGGGGGTGATTGTAGATGCACCTGCTGCCACAGAGCTGTAATTTCCCTTGCAGAATTTAGCTGAATAATCACACTTCCCCTGCTGGCGCCTCACGCTTCAAAGCACTGATGAGATGAAACAAAACAATGATTTGTGGCGGGCTTGTCAGAAACGCCACACCCTGCTCTCTCTGGGGTGAGGTGGCGTGGAAACTCCTGGTTGCATAAGAGCCAAAACTTTTCCCACCCCGTATGCATCAAGGCCTAATCAAATCCATAAATGGCAGCATGGTGTCTGAAATAAAACTGGTCTTCAGTCTGAGGCATTTGAACAGTGACATTAACTGTCAGTGTCTCCATAAAGAAACTGCATTTTATACCAAGCTACCATCAGTTGCAAAGATACCCAGAATAAAGATACCTCAAGCTTGTTGTTTCTGTGATACCATTCAGATTTTTGAAAACTGTAGCTTCAGCTCACCATGCCCCATGTTGTGAAGCTGTGGGCATACAAGCAGGGCCTTATTCTCCCCGGCTTTTAGATAGCCGACTCTTGTCTCCCACAGATCTGTGGCAGTAACATGCTTATCGCCGGAGAAAAGCTTGCCATCCAGGTTTATCCATTTGGCTGAAGACTGACATTACTGCAATAGCGTCCCTCCTTATCTTGGTCTGTTTCTGAGGCTGAGGAAGAGAATGCAGACCAAGACAGATTCCTATTTCAGCTGAGAGGGAAACAATGGGTTTCTATCTTGGTTCCATGTGGAGGCACTGCTGAAGTGGTGTCCTTTATCCATTCATATGCGTGTGTGTTTGTGTGAATGTGCACAAACAAACACAGAGTGATGTGCTGCTTTTTATCTGGGTTTGTGTCTTGTAGCCTCTTTGTTATCACCTTGTACTGTATATTACTGTATAAGTGCTTCACAAATTATGTACATTGCTTGACCATGTATTTGTCCCTCCAGGAGTCCTCAGCAATGCAGTTACATAATTTAACACACATTCAACCAATCTGGAATATTTGCAAGATCCTCTTTATTTTTCAAGTTAACAAAAGTGAACCATCTCTAACGTAATAAAACAACATAGACCTGAAACAGTTTAATTAATAGATTAATTGCAAAACACTACTCATTTTGGGCCACAATAATCAGAAAAATACTGGAGTGACTGATATACACTGTATGTATTGTAGTTGTTGATGGCTATATTGGCAAAGAGACCCTTATTTTGGGATGGGGGTCCATTTAACTTCCCTTTGTGGTTGCTTCTCTGGGTGCAGCTGCAAATGCAGTGGAATGCAGCACTCAGGTTTGAGATTGTTAAAAAATAAAGGATGGTCTGTCTAACAGGTTAGAGGAGGAATAGTGATGTACTTTCTTTCCTGCTCTGCGTCTTTTTTTATTACTGGCTCTGGCGCCATTCTCCTGTCAAATAAACTCACTAACTTATCTTGCTAGAAGGCGACAGTAAAGTAACTGCTGTTGCTTTCCCCACAGATCGCTGGATTAAGTAAAAGTGATTATTTCTCTCTCTAGCCCGCTTTAGCTCTTCTATTGTGCCTACTTCAACCAATCTGTTTGTAGGGTATAGTCCCTGTTTTTTCTGTAAGGGCATGTTAATGCCGCCAGATATTTCCCTGTTGCACCTGACTACTTAAGTGTTTGTGTTCTACTGTGTTTTTGTTCTCCCAACTGCCCACACTCAGGCTGATAAATGATTAATGCTGAATATAAGGACCCACCAACTTTCTCGCTCTGGTTCTTCCCTTCACTTCCTCCCTGTCTCTCGTCCTCGCTTACACCACCCCCTCCCAGTCTATTGATTGTAGAACAAAGGGGAGGGACTCCAGCTGACCCCAAGATTACAAGTGTATGGAGTATAATTACCTGCAGCGCTGTCTCTGCTCTGTCCTCGCATCCCTTCGCCGACTCCCTCTCTCTAAACAAAAACACAGCTAAATTAAACATGTCAGTTTTTTAATGGAGTTAATTTGCTTTGGTGTGTTTACCTATTAATGTCGACTATGATTTCATCTGCATACTGGTCCTAAGTCTGTGTGTGCACGTGTTGTGTTTGTGTGTGCAGGCTTTCCTGGAGGCTTAACGCTGCTCTGTATAATGCAGTAGTAGCTGGAGCTCTTGTCACTTAAGCCCACAGAAAACAGGATGTATTACCCAGCCAGGAATTCTTTATTTAGGCATAAGATAGGCTTCACTGACAATATCCATCATTACATTTTTTTAAAAAGTAGGGCAAGGCCATTGTGAAAGTTGGCTAATGAAAAGTCTTAAGAGGAAATATTGATTCCTTAAGAGGGGAAAAAGGTAGTGGTTTTGCATGTTATAGCTCATTAAGTAGAAGTACTTGCATAAAATTAATTAAGGTTGATTAAACTACTGCTTTGCACAAAAAGGAATAAAAGCACTCTTGGCTTAGAGGTCTCTTTGCTTATGGATTTATGGTGTTTTGTGTGGTTGTGTGAATTGGATTGGCTGGGTTTTAAGGTGGCACAGAGGGCGGTCTTACTTGATTCTTATTAATGTCCAGCATTTCAGCAATGAAGGAAAGCCGTCTTACAGAGTTAATAAGGCCCCATCCACACTACTCCGTCTTAGTTTACAAACAGAGAATTAAAACGAATATGATCTCCGTCCACAGCAGCGTTTTAGCTGCATTTTAGAGTTGATCTCCGTCTACATTACAATAACTGAAAACACATCTAGTGACATTTCATGTACACTGGGCATGCACATGCTGGTGTAAATGTGAAGCAGATGGTCTATTAAGTATCTACAGAAGCGAAAGAATAAAGTAATGCAGACGAAGAATCAGACCAGATTGTTTTTTGCATGGACCAATAACGAGCTGGTACTGTTACTGAATGTAACACGGGAGTGTGGCGGCGAAAAACAGACTGGGATTCGGCGCAAAGTAAACGGCGACATGCAGAGTACAAGTGTAGGCAGATAAGTGTTATTTGCAAGGTACAGAATATTCAGTCAGTAGCACCGTGTGTCTGCTTTGCATGACTTATAAGACCCAATCAGAGAGCCAAGCATGGGCGTCTGCGTCATCGTTTCTAAAGTCTCCCGTTTTTGCCTGTCTTCACTAAAACGCCCTCCAGAGGGGTCTGCAGCGTTTCCAAACTTCTCCGTTTTAGGTCTTTTTCGCTTTCGCCGTTTTAGTGTGGACGGGAGGTGGAAATGTAGTAAAAGGTCTCCATTTTAAAACGAAAACGCAGTAGTGTGGATGGGGCCTAAGGAAGTGAGGATCACAGCATAAATAAATAGTTGAAATAGTCAGATAAACGTTATTGATAAAAAGTTGAAATAGTTAGATAAAAGTTATTGATAAATAGTTGAAATAGATAAAAGTTATTGATAAATAGTTGAAATAGTTAGATAAAAGTTATTGATAAATTAATTGAAATAGTTAGCTAAAAGTTATCGATAAATAGTTGAAATAGTTAGATAAACATTATTGATTAAAAAGTTGAAATAGTTTGATACGTTATTGATAAAAAGTTGAAATAGATAGATAAATGTTATTGATAAATAGTTGAAATAGTTAGATAAATAGTTGAAATAGTCAGATAAACGTTATTGATAAAAAGTTGAAATAGTTAGATACGTTATTGATAAATAGTTGAAATAGTTAGATAAATAGTTGAGATAGTTAGATACGTTATTGATAAAAAGTTGAAATAGTTATACGTTATTGATAAATAGTTGAAATAGTTAGATAAATGTTATTGATAAATAGTTGAAATAGTTAGCTAAAAGTTATCGATAAATAGTTGAAATAGTTAGCTAAAAGTAAGGAATAAATGATTGATGAAATGATCTTCAGTGGTTATGTAAAATGCAGTCCATAGTTTAGTGCAGTATGCCTTGCTCAAGGACAAATGTACTCGAAACTATACAGTTTGAGACATGCTGTGATTTCCAGAAACGACTTTCATGAATGTCATTAAAGAGTGTAGAAGAAAGGAAAGACGGCTAATGCTCAAAAAATTATATGCTTTTGTAAAGAAGCTATATTGTTTACATAAGAATAGGCAAAGAGTAGTTTAAATCTTTTTAAGTAGCACAATAATACTTATTAATCAGGGAGAGACAGACTCCCTGGAAAAAAAGCAGGAAGTTATTTCCCTTAAATGTAAAACTTTAAGTCACTGCTGTGGATTTCATGTAAATAATCCAAGTACTTCACACCCACCCACAAAACATTTCAGTGGAGCGTTTTCGTTGCTATGAAAGATAAAAAGTGGCTTCTGGTGGCTGTAGATGTGTTATTCTGTTCTGACGTGGTTATATGCTGCGAGGTAAAGGAACGGAGCAGCTGTGGAAAGATCAGCCAACTCAAAAGGCAAGACTTAAGGCCTTTCAGACTAAAATCAATAACTCAGAGACTGTCTGCCATTTTCAACATATGACATTCGCTTTTTGGTGGCTTGATTTTGAACAGAATTGTTGAAAAAACAGTTGGCTGTCAACGCTGACATCCAATCCAACAAACGTATCCTCTATGTTGCACACTGTTGAAAATCCACTGTATGTGACACTGTGAAATGTGAAAAACCTGTGAAACTCGCAGCCAGAGACAATTTTATTTTTCAGTTTGTAATTTTGTAACTGCCTCTTGCAGAAACAAATAAACAAAACAAAATCCATTTAGCTGGCTCTCAGAGCAATCACAACAGAAAAATTTTCCCCATCCCTAACCAGTGCTTCTCACAAACAACATGAGATTTAGCGCAGTAGTTAGCACAATATAACACCACACATGTCACCGGGGGTGAACTATACTGAGAAATACTTAGAGGGCTACGTGATGTTAAGATCACCAAATTGCCGTTATTGAGCTCCATCATCCAATTTCAACAAATGATGTCTCAGTTGTATCTGAGCTCAAAAAATGCTTCATACATATGCATAAAGAGGCGAGAGCATGGATCTTAGTAGTCTGTTGATTTCATGGACAGATCAGGAGGCCTTCATACTGCCTACCCTTATTTGTGGTTTCATTAATGCACATTCACAACTAATTATTTAATGCAACACAAACATAGGTGCGCAATTTTGTTTGTATCTGTAATATCAAGTAATTACCAGTGATCTTAATTTTGTAGTGTTAGCATTTAGATTTTGCCCTGGCTTGGTTGCCACACTTAGCTGTTCTGTGGCTCCCAAGTAGGCCGGGCCTGTCCAGTCTGGTCCGAGCTGGGCCAGGGCAAGCAGCCTGTGTGTGTGTGTGTGTGTGTGTAGCCCGTGGGTCCATCCGTCTGCAGTCTGACAGGGCCTGGCTCGCTCCCAGCCCTTTAGCACAGCCATTACAGCACCAGCCACCAAAGCGGTGGCACATGTATGCCTCCTCAAGATACCAGGGGGAACAAACTGTGGGAGGGTACGCGTGCATGTGTGTGTGTTTGTGTGTGTGTCGAGGGCGCAGGCCCAAGTGTAATAGGTTGATAAATCACCTACTAGCTGCAAATTAATGAACAGCATATTGGAGCGAGTGCAAATACGCCGCCAAACTGAAACAATTGCACCGAATTACTTTATCTTGCAAAACAAAAATCAATTAAAGCCTGATATATATCTCATGTTGCTACGGCGCTCGTGCTGCAAAGGAAAACAGAACGCAGGGAAAGTGCAACGACTGTGGTTTTCAAGTGGTTATTTGCATTAGAAGGAGGGAGGCAAGTAAAAAGGTCTGCTGAAGGGCAGTTTACCTGGAGAAAGGCAGACATTTCTTTCTGACTTGTTTGCCTGAAAAAAAAGCTCAATCAACAAGCTGGAGTTGATAGAAATTAGATAAAACCTTCAGGACTGCCTCTCAAGAGTATGAATTCCATATGTTTGAACGCCATCAAACACTTTGGACCACCCCCTTTAAACATATATAAAGAAAAGAATAGGATGCATCAGTGTAATGGTATTTCACTTTTTTCAATAGAGGGGACCTTCAGTGTGACAGCATTACACTGAGGTGAGATAGGAAGAGACAGGCACAGGGAGGAGGGATGGTAAAGAATAAAGTGAAAAGAGTTAGTTAGGTGGTCAAGGCGCCACCTGTGATCCACAGTAAAAGTAAACCCTCTCATTCCCCATCCTCTCCTCTTTCCCTCATCCCTTTGTTTTTTAAGGTCCTCGGAGGATATTGCTGCCGTATTCTTTCAGTGGTAAAATGTCCCCAGGCACAAAGCTATTTCAGATGCTTTACCGGTGGGCCCAAAGTGATAGAAAAGCCGTAATTTGTTTTGACTTTGCCTCTCACACAAACCAATCTCCCAGTGTTATTTAAGTCCCCGCTCTTCTCTCGCTCTCAGCAGCATGTGACGACAAACAACAAATCTCAGGTTGCCATGGATCTCTGCTATTTATAGGCTGTTTGTGTGTGTTTGTTGCCCGTGCATCTGCGTGTGTGTGTGTGTGTGTGTGTGTGTGTGTGTGTGTGTGTGTTTAATTGTCAAAGCTGACAGAGGGGGGGACCCTCTTGTTTGTTTCCATCATGCAGTTGAAATACTGTCATAGCCCAAACTATCGCACTGCGGGTTTAGTTGCAACCCATTGTTGCCAGACCAAAGAGAGAGAGAGAGAGGAAAAAAAAGAGCTTTGTAACTTTGAATTAGACTTAAAAAATGTATTCATGCCGTATTCCCAGTGCACTCATATCTGGGCTGGTATGATCCGAGGACGCGGAGAAGAAGCAAGAGAGCCTAGGAATAGCGACAAGAAGCCTAAAAAACACCTGATGGTCCCGAAATAGAGAGCTTCATTATGCCGGAGCGGGGAAGAATCCAGCCCCCGCCTGTTGATAATCAATTCCCTCTGGTGACTTCTGAACTGCACTCTTCAGCCATGATGCAGGGAGAGGGAGGATAGCTAAAAGAGGCTCACCAAACTTCTGCAAGCAAGCTGCGTTCTCTGTTTGCTTTGCACAAACATGTCAGCTTGATAAGACGATTTAGTTTGTATTCCTCTCTTTTAACTGTACTTGACTACCTGTGCGTTTGTTCGACGCAGAGATGCTTTATTGTCGGGAAGTAATTCAGTATCCTCACTAAAAACAAAAAGTGAGAGAGAAAGGAAAGACATTTGATTTGATGCTGCCTCCCACACAGACCTGTCTCCCTGTCACACTCAATGTCGTTTCCAGCCACCACAAACAGCGTCTATCCTTATTTCCCCCCTGCATCATGTAAAACAGTGGTTCCCAGCCTTTTTTTAGTCTTATTTACCGCACAGCCCTAACAGATGAGTTCCAGCAGCCCTTTATCAACATCACATGTTATGTCCCAAATAGCCTGCGTTGTTAGAATGGCTTTTAAACTGGATGGCTCAAAACATAGTCGGACTGGCCATCGGGACCACCAGGAGAAATGGTCCGGTCGCTCTGTGGGCCGCTTGAGCAGCCAAAAAGACAAGACTCACAAAAAGAGTGAGAGAGAAGCGTTGTTGGCAGCTGAAGCAGTAAGACAGGAGACAACAGAGTTAAGATAAGCAAGGTTTGGGTTTGGCTAGCTGGCTATATTGAGTGCCTTTTGTAGAAACATGTTCAACTTTTCATAAAGCCTTTTTCGTGAACCGATCATCACAGCCTGGAAGGTGCAGGACTTTTAAAGAAAAGTTCAACGCAACAGAAAACTTTTAAAATGTTAAACTCATTGTGACGCGTGAGTGGTTATGATTATTGACAAGTTAATACTTAGTATTAATAAATCAGAGACTAACCACAGTCTAGGCCATTTCTCTTGCACAAGGATTAAATGAATGAAATCAACCTACAAAAATGAAAATGCTGTAACTAGACCTAAAAATATACTAGTGGTAAGCTATAGAGTATACTAGTATATAAAATGATAATTAATTAAGTATAATCATATAATAAATATAGTAATATTATACAAACAGTACACTATTTAATTAACATCATACTTTTTATTTGATGGTGTAATATTATACTAATACACTCATTTATGCTAGTTTCTCCTGCAGGTTGTGGAAAGAGCCTCTGCAGTGGAGAGATGTATATTTAGCCAGAGCCATGTGCCATTATGTGCTCCTTCTAGTCTCCTCCTGAGGACAACACATTCCTCTTGTTCTGTTTTACATGTATTTTACGTGTTTTCCGTGTGGCAAATTTTCCAAAAACACTCTGTTTCAATGTTTTAAAAAGCCTTGACAATATTCTAAGGCCTATGCCGAGTGTTCAGACACGAGGGTCTAAACTCTGTGTTACTTTTTTTCACTGTGCTCTTAAACTTCTTTGTGTGCTCCTAAATTTATTCATTACTTTTAATTGACTGTTTGACCTTCTGTGCTCGCTTGCTAACTAGTTTTCATTCACTCTCAGTCGGAACAAAAATCTGACTCAGGTTGGTGGGAGGTATCGTAACTGTTAGCTTACTGGTTGTTGTAAATATACCAAACATCAGCATTGCACCAATCTGTAATGCTATATGGGTGTTAATTTAAAAAAAAAACAAAGAATAGTTGAGCTACTCCACATTCTTTCAACGCACCCCCTGGCAACAATAGAAGTACCCTTACCCTGGCTGGTAATCACTGATGTAAAACACACAAACATTTTCAGATTGTGGCTGCTGCTGCTGCTGTCCCATCTCAACATGCATTCTGGGAAATGAGGTGCTGCAGAGAAAAAAGGGGAGGTGGTGCGGTACATGAAACCCATCATATATCCAGGGCTCTAATTACTACCACGCTCCTCCCTTGTGTCTTAGATGGATTCTCAGGAGTCAGAAGTGGAGGATCAGCACTTTCCATCCCTCCTACCCACTCTATGTTCTTTTTCTCCTTTGTCACAGCAGGGCTTGTGTTATTAACCTTCTGTCTGCTCATGCAAATAGGACGCTATAGTGCTTTCTCTCCTGCTGGAAGCTCGTTTTAGACAGCTCCCTTTTGAAAGTTCCATGTCTTGTTTCCTCTTATAGAAATCCTGCGGCATTCGGCTGGGATCCAGGACGGGAGAAAAGGTAAATAGGAGAGGAAAGGGAGAAAGGAGACAGACTGACTGGACAGTGCGGGTCAATTACTGCCACATTTCACTTGAGAATAAGGGGGAAAAAATAGAAAACACAGGAGAAAAGAGAGAACTGAGGCATCAAGAGGGAGCAGATGTAGAGACAGAGAACAATAAAATGGACTTCATGATGAAGTACGACTTCAAGTGTTGCTCTCCTTGCACTTGCATCTGTGTGTGTGCATGTTTGACTGAAAATGTACTACTGTGCATCACAAAGGGGTCAGGGGGGTGCACTTAGTTTTGATGGCTAGAGACCTTCACTCCTACAGCTAGTTCCCCATCCTCTTATTGCACCGCTCTCACAGCCTCATTGTTACAGCAGTTAAGCACCGCTCAAGGTGGTTATTGTACCTCTCATCAGCACAGCTCGCGATCGGTCAGCGACACCGGATACAAAAGCCAGGCAGAGACGGCAGCAATCACCAGATGTGTATCAAGCACGAACTGACATCTTTACACAGGGCCCTCGCGTCTGATAAACGGGCAGCTTGTGGCTAAAGGACCCCGCTAACATCCTCATTAGCTTGTCCCCCCCCAATCTCCCCTCCACAACTAGCGCCGCCACCAGCTCAAACCCCACCCCTGCAATGTACAATGATGAGGGGCTTGCAGTGTTGCCCATAAAAGCCTTATTCATGCTCTGCTCTGTAAGGGCACATAAAAATGACAGCTGCACTTTAAAGTGTTACTGTGTAGCTTGTAACGGCGGACACAATGAGATACACAGTTGTTAAAGGCCTCTAATTTGGCAGTAATGGGAATGGAGATGCTGCATAAGTAGTGCGTAAATTTGCCTGCTGATCCTCTGACCAAATGTAATTGCCTTTTTGTCTGTCTGTTTGATCTGTTGACAGTTTTTCAGTGCAGAATCTCTGCTCATTTGCAAAAATAACAACCATTCCCTCCTAGTTGCAGCTTCTTAGTTTGGAATTGGATTTGATGCTCTGCTTTCTTATTTCTTCTACTTTTACTATGGCCTAGTAAACTGGTTTTGGACTACTGGTCAGACAAAAGAAACAATTTCAAGATGTAACCTTGGGTTTCAGGAAATTATGGACATTTTCACAATTTTACTGACATTTTAAATACCAGGTATTTCTTCTAAGGAGCATCAAACAAAAAACAGAATAAACCTCTTAGATTAACTTCATTTTAAAAAGCCAATAGTATGTATTTTTTTTTTTGCTTCAGAGCCATAGTGCCCTTGATGTGCCAAGAATAATCAGAACTGCTTGGGAGAGACATAGAAAAAAACCTAAAGAAGGAAGCATATTTTTTTATTTTTCCTGTTGCAGGAGCTCAGGACATTACTGGCTGGTTTGATGAAGATGAAAACAAAACAAACTCAGTGCAGTGGTTATCTCAGTCACCAGACCTCCAGCCATTTGAACACAAGTTTCTCTATTTGAGTGTTATTTTTTGTACAATCAACAAAGCAAAAAAAAAAGAAATGGAATTTCTCCCTAATCTCATCCTTTCTGTCTGTCACACTCTCTACCTCTCACACACACAGGAGAGTTTAGCAGTGTTCGCAGGCAGCAGCCAAATGTGTCACATGTCCCATCAAATTGCCCTTGACTAAGACACTGAAACCTCACCCCCTTCTGTGCTCTTATCAGCCTGGATAAAACCGTTACACAAAATAATAGATTTTTTTAGGAGTGGTATGGTATCGTGACCTCTCAAAAACAAGTAGACATTTTTAGTGTCAGTACTCAACTACACTAAAGTTGCTTAATTGATTCAACGCTCTATTAAATGATTTTAGGTCTGTCATTTTAATTTACATTTTAGACATTTAGCCGTTCTCTTGATCAAGAGGGACTAGCAAAAAGTGAACACTTTGGGTCCAAAAAACTCATTTTAGACATCTAAACTCTTAATGTATTTGCTCATCAAAACTTAAATTGTTCTGTTATTATTTGTGAATGATAGAAGTCTTTCTATCAAGCAGTCTTTTCAACTGGTCATGTGTTTTTTTTTTCTTACAGAGGAGAGGATTAAATGACAAATCAGCAGAATAAACCTCTGAGGGCTGGTATTAAGACACTTGATATCAGTGGTGCATTTAATTTAGTGGCTACTTACATCAGAAGATGAGCTGCTTGCTTTGTTAAACATGGGGCCCCAGTCCTTTTGAGAGAGGAGAATTTTTACATATTTCACCCCTGATTACTCTAAAGTTTTTACTATCTAGCACTCTGAAGCACAAAAGTGGCTAAACAGGCACAAGAAATGAGTCTACTGCTGAATGCACCTAAACGTCACCTCCTTATTAGGATTTCTCTTTTTAAGATTCATCATTTAACCTGCTGTTTTGTTATGTTATTTCTATAGAAATTAATTGAAAATATTATAATATATTTATTACATTGGGGTGGTGATGGTGCAGTGGATAAGTGGATTTACCACCTTTGGTGTGAGAGACTGGGTTCAACTCCCCACTGTGACACATCCACCAATGTGTCCCTGTACAAGACACTGCTGCTTCAGAGGCGTGCGACCTTCATTTAGCTGACGCTTTGGATAAATGCGTCAGCTAAATGAATAAATGTAATGTAAAGAAATGCAATATATGTGCTTATATTATCATCATATAATCAGTCAATCACATGGCAGCAACTCAATGCATTTAGGCATGTAGACATGATCAAGACAACTTGCTGAAGTTCAAATTGAGCATCAGAATTGGGAAGAAAGGGGATTTAAGTGACTTTGAATGTGGCATTGTAGTTGGAGTATTTCCAAAACTGCTGATCTACTGGGATTTTCACGCACAACCATCTCTAGGGTTTACATAGAATGGTCTGAAAAAACTAAAATATCCAGTGAGTGAGTGTGAATGAAAATGCTCAGAGGTCAGAGGAGATGACAGAAAGGCAACAGTAACTCAAATGACCACTCGTTGCAACCAAGATATGTAGAATACCATCTCTGAATTAGAGCGATATGGGTTTTTTGGGGCCGATTTATGAGCCGATAGTTTTGATTTTGAAAATGATTTGGATAGTAGACCGCTTTACTGTATAAACTACACTTAGAACAGGCCAATGTTGAAAGCTGTTCAATATGTGGACTATAATACCATGTCTTAAATGGATTATATTAATAAAATAGATTTCTGTCTCAACAACTGAACATGTAAACAATTGCACATAAATAAATATTTACTGCTAGAAGGTGCAGCTTTTTCAGCCATCTGTAAGCAGAGAGAATGAGAGAGAATAAGCATATGTATTTCACTTTACACATTTATCACAAATTCACATCTTGTTTATCACTTTACCAGCACTCTTTAATAATATCCAAAGCTATGAGAACCGTATCTCAACCACCAGCTGGCTCTAAAACATGCAGTCTACGATGCAGTGACCTGCTGTCGAATGCATCTAATACTACACGACTGTCTACAACGAGGACTTGCAGCTTTAACTATGTTTCACATTTGAAGGAGCTTAGATAACTTTGTTTGGCAGGAAACCGTGTTAGATTCTTGTTCAGCTCACGTTTATTTACATGCCCGCTTTGGTTTAATCATTTCAGACATGCCGACCTTAACTACAAACGGCTCACAGATATAGTTTAGAATATGTTAAACTCTATAGTTTAACTGGTCATTAACGTTAGTGCTCCTCAACTGATAAACACAGCTGTAGCTTTGTGGCTAATTTAGCAACAGGCAGCGATAGCTGATGTAGGCGATGTTGGACAATATTTAGAAGTGATGAACTAGGGAGAAATGAAGACCGTTCACTAGAACTGCCACACTGTTTCAGAAATCTACAATCACGTCTGTCAGCAGCATAACTTAACCTCCACCACCCAATTGACCCTTCGCTAAGCCACGCCCGGAATACACAGCTGGCCAATCACAGCGCAGTATAGGACTCACTCTAACTGAAGTCCGACACTTTCATGGCTGCGCTCCATTGACTCTAATGGAAAAAGAGTCGTTTTCTAGCTTGTAATAATGAATAGAGGCCTACCTCTATTCATTATTCTATTCAATGAATAGAATATTCAACTTTACAGGAACAGTGTTGATCCTTAATATCGCTGTCTTTTGTCTCAATCGTCGGGGTGGTTCACTTGTACTGTGTGATCAGTAGGCTTTAGCGTCTCTCTTTAATTTTTTTCACGTCAGTTTGAGTCATTTTAACAGCCTGAATACAACCTTCAAATGTATAATGCAACTGCAAAATTGTCTGCTTCTTTCTGATCGCTTTTTCCAACTAATTTGACAATATTTCTCCGGGGAGTGCAGTAATAGTCAGTGGCAGCACCGACAGTTTGTCGGACTTACCAACAGTAACTAAGGGGGGCAGGGCTTAGCGTAGGGTTAATTACCATAACATTAAACATACTGCTGTGAGCCGGGAGGAAGCCGGGAGAGGGCAGATAAAAACGGGAGGTTTTGCAAGTCGTTAATGTTTTCAGGAGAAGTGATTAGGGCTACTTTAATTATTATAATTTAAGTCATCTAATTAACGTGTCAAATGACCAACTCACCACTAACAAAGCTACACAGCACTGTTGTTTGTACATGCTCCAGTAGACTCCGGTCAGCTGATTGTTTTCTTTTGTGGTTTTTGTGTTGAGGCAATGTTGTTAACAGAGAACCTGCAGAGCTCCCTCTGGTGGGCAAACTATGCAACACTCATGACATGAGTGAATGATCTGACTGTTTCTTTTTTTAATAGTCATATATCTGCTGTTATAAACGCGGATGCCAATATAAATGAAATTAGCTCATATCGGCCGATAATATCGGGTCCTACTCTGAACAGACACGTGGAACCTTGAAGCAGATGGGCTACGGCAGCAGAAGACGGCACCGGGTGCCACTCCTGTCAACTAAGAACAGGAAACTGAGGCTACAATTAAATATTCAATACTATTGTTCAGGAGCCAGAATTTCTCCAAGCAGACACTATGAGGGCCTACTATTTTTTTATTACTTCAGAATAAATGTCAACGCCAGTTAGCTTAGCATAAAGACTTTAAACAGGGGAAAACAGCTAGCCTGACTCTCTACAAAGATCAAAAATATGTATTTCTGAGCTTCACTAATTCACACGTTGTATCTTGTTTGTTTAGTCCGTAATCAATAAGAAATGTGTCTGCTGTTCCCTGCTGGGCAGATAGCACACAGTGGGTAGCAGTCAGTTAGGATTCAAGCCAAAGTATCATTTTTTTCATCAGAAAGATAAAATGTTGAAGTGAATGGTTTTTGAAGTTAACTTACTTTTTTGTCTTTAACTTGGAGTGTAACTTGTGTGGAGCGACAGAAACCTTTTCCAGTATGCTGCAGACACACAAGATCTGTTTTTGTTTTGTACCAGAGAAAGTTGGAAAGCCTGAAGCTACCAAAATATGAAATGCAGAATCAAATCAAACTCCCTTTGTTTTTTTTAGCAGTGAGTGAGTGGTCCTGTAATCATACTTCTATTGTTTTCCCTGTTTTTTCTTTTGTCTCTTTTTGGACAACACCTCTTAAAGGCATTCTTCTGAGTGTGTGCAGGGAGACAGCCGAGCATAGGTGGGCTTGAACATTTTCATGCACACAATAACTGTGCTTTTGTTTTCCTCTTTGCTAAAGCATTGTTGCTATGGTTTCAGCTCTGACTTGTGTTTTAAAATACATGCCAGTGGAGCTACTTTGCTCGCGATTAGCCAACATATCCTGTTTGCGCGGAGTGGATGTCCCCCCCACCCCCCCCACCCCCCACCGGCTTGTACTTATTGTTTACAAGATGTGCTGGTTAAGATCATCAAATTCAGGACATTGCAAATGGGAGTATACATGTGCAGAGGCAAGCAGGCACTTGTGCGCCATCTCACACACACACACAGTGGATTATGGCTGGCCCTAGGGGGTGAATAAAAAGATGAATACACACAACTGGAGTAAAGAATTCTGAACTCTTCTTTTAGTCCTATTACAAAGTACAGTGGAATATAGTACAGAGTGCATCCACCATAGAATATTTTCTAAGTCATATCAGTCTTTTCATTTAAACACATTGAGGTGCTGTCAGCACTGCTCCCGATGGGCGATTTGATAGGTTGTCATAGGAACATACACTGTTGAATGTCACAGCGCTGTTGAGAGAGGCAGAGAGAGAATGTTAACCACTCGATAGAGTAAGTGAGGCACTTCATGGTTAAATATAACTTTTTTTCCCCCCTCTCCCCCCTCAAAGCGATCAATATCCCATTTGTGGGTTTTAGGGCCTGTGTGTTCCCCAGGCTTTGGGCTCCTCGGCCTCACACTGCATCAATAAATTGCATTTGCTTTCTGTGTCCAATTGCTCTCCGAGCTTTGGCAAACATAACAGGAGATTTCTCTGTGTCTTGTACTCAAACGGCATTTATGCTTACTCGATGACTTCCTCTTGTTAAAATGTAATGTAAACACACTCATCAGTTTGAATAGTTATCGCTGCGTTTAATCGACTTACTAATGCACCACATCACTTAGTGCACCCGTGTGAGCCGTGAAGGGAGGATTTAAAGCCTTGAAAAAAAAAAAGGGGTTCAAATAATCGCTTGTATAATGCATAAACACATACTTTTTTTTGGACCACATACGCATGACAAAACTATCATCTTCAGCATCAGATTTTATGCAGCGACCTCACTTCAGCGGCATTCAGGGGCAGCTTACGTGTGCAGTTGAAAAAAATTACCAAATAAGATGACATAGCGGTGCAACTTTGAAGTTACAGTGGTGAATAGAGCTGCTTTTATGTTCTCCCTGGAGACGCTGATGCACACCTATCGGGGTGTAAATAATATCCCTCTCCGCAGCACATAAAAGCACATCTAAGCAGGTGGCAATTGGCGGTGGGTGAGCCAAAGCAGCAGAATTGTCGTATCATGCAGCAAAAGCAAGAGCGAATCGCATGCCGACTGCATATAGACTGAGTGGGCAACAAATAGTTTATTCTGTTCATGCGAAAGTGTGAGTGTGATTGGTGGTTTATAGTGATAGCACCGCAGTGTGGGCTAATGGACTGCAACCAGCTACGGTGTCCCGCCTGAACTTTCATGGCTCATTACAGATGTGTGCCGTTATGTGTGTGATTACCACGAGCAGCGCAATTACCAGAAGTGCATGTGCTGTATTTCAGCTCCAACAGTGTCTCCTTTCACTCGGAGCTGCTTAAAGGTGGGGTGTGCGATTGTAATCCAGTCCTTTTGTCAAATTCAGCCAATATCTCCTCACGGTCCGCTAGCTGTCTGTTCTGTGTGTGCGCTGAAAATAAATCTAGTGTTTGTACACAGCCCTGGCTCTGGAGATGGGAAACAAACAAAGTGGCTTGGACCGAGCCACACAGCACTATTCCAGCCGTTCCAGCCATGATTTGTGTGTCATCAACGTTAAATTTCTCGCCAACTTTCAGCTTACTTTGCAGTTTGCCAAGACATGCTGTTGTTGTGATGTTAGCTATAGTAGCAGGAGAGGTGTGAGAATCGCTGTCTGGAGCTGGTGGGTTGGCTCGGTGACCGTCACATGCTCTCTGCATGTTAGCTTTGCAGCAGCAACCGTAGCGGCAGTTTGCTAACCCACAGCTTAGCTAATGTTATCAATATTTGTCATTGTGTTAGATAGATTCGCACACCCCACCTTTAATTCAGCAGCAAAGTCTTCTACCACTGGGGCAGACCTGGAGCACCACTTCCAAAACTGTCTTTGCAAGTGCCTTGAATATCTTATTTCTTTCATTTCTGACCTGATATAGACCCACATCTCGTAATTCCCCCTCTTGGCGGCTTCCCTGTCACTTTGTATCAGATATCATTTGGATCAGATGGTGTATCTATTTCCACCGTGGCCATCGAAAGCAACCAGCCTGCCTCCTCGACACCAAACAAACACCGGCTCTCCCTGCCAAACGCACCCCTATCCGTGATTACCAAAAAGATGCAGCGTCGAGCCCGGCCCATTATTTCCAATTTCTCCTGGAGAAAGTTAATCTAATGAGCATTATCGGCAGCTAATGGGAATTATAATTAGTCAGATGCAGCAGATTATCTGTGCATAATTAGCTGTGTCTGTCAGCTCCAATTAGCATGACAGGAATTAGGAGACTTTAGAGTTTAGAGCAGGAGAGGAGAGTGAGAGAGGAGGGGAGGGCAAGGAGACAGAGGGATCGAAGAGGTGGGGGTGAGGAGAGAGAGAGAGAGAGGGAGACAAGAACATAGGGAGGAGGGAGAGGTGTGGGTGGTCGGGAGAGGCAGGTTTTTGGCTCTGAGCTCAGCCCTTGTGCTGAAGAGAGGGGATGTGCATAGGAAGTGGGACAGACGCAAATGGTGTTGATGGGTTTCAGGCAGAGAGGAGACTATGGCAAGGGCGTGAGGAAACATGGACGTGACGCAGGGAGCCCTAGCCATTTAAGGCACATTTGAGACCATTATGATGAAGAGAGGGGATGATCTCTTTTCTTCACTGGCAATAAGATACTCAGACTGCAAACCTCGTGTTAGCCGCATTAGCTCAGTCAGTGGCTTGATAACTGGAGGGTCGCTGGTTTGAGTCCAGTGCTGAAGTTACCCTTGAGCAAGGACCTGAACCCCTAACTGCTCCCCCGGGAGCTGCACAATGGCTGCCCGCTGCTCCTAATTAGGTTGGGTTAAATGCAGAGAAAAACAAATTTCCCCTCGGGGATCAATAAAGTATAAATAAAATAACAGACTGTGTTCCCAATCTCTTACAGTCCTGGTAGGCAGGGATCACTTCAAGGCCACTATGGACAAGAGGAACACAACCAATTCCCTCTTTGAACGTTGATATGGCGTGTGAGTAATGCATTAAGATGGACTGAAAAAAAAAACAATCCAGGGCTGGCCTTTTAAATCTGCATTAATTGATTTTTGGGTCACTTGGGGGCAGTGCAACAAGCTATAAAGCTGCTGTACGACATTTTTATCAGCTGTTAAAGCTGATATGGTGACGACAGTTGCCTACTAACACATCCAGCAGCCATTTGTAGTCGTGTTCCAAGTGGTCTTACACATTAAAGTCCAATATTCACACTCATTTGGTATCCACCAACTCCTGAGGAAAGGATCTGTCTCTTTAGCTGCTAAAAGCTCCGTTACGTTCAACAGCTTGTCAAAGTTTGTCTGGTGCTGTTTTGTGCTGGGCAGGTAATGTACAGAGTGTTTGTACAGGGGGCAGCTGTCATAAGCTACAGCTATGTATTTAATAGATAGAAGCTGAACAGCAGAAGAAGGATGAATGCCCATGAAGTTCTGGCAATGACATGAGTGAGGGAGAATCAGATGGGGGAGAGATAACGGTGGGCATGGGTGCGTCTGTCTGTCTGTCTGTGTGTGTGTGTGTGTGTGTGTGTGTGTGAGAGAGAGAGAGAGAAAGAGAGAGAGTGCTCCCTTACTTTATTCACATAATGTAGGCTAACTAAAGCAAGTTATTATTACCAGAAATTTGTTTTGAAATTTGTTACAGCTAGGCTAGTAGACCCAAGTGCAGGACTGAGAGAGGGGGGAGTTAGATAAAAGAGGAATATTTAATGTGGGGTGGAAGAGATCGGAGATTGAGCCGCAGAAGAGCGAGGCAAGACTAGATGCTGCAGGACCGGGTTGGTAGCTGCTGTACAGAGCAAGTGAGACACCCGAGCTGAGATTCCAGAGGGTGAGCAGGTCGAGCACAGAATATGGGAGTAGTTCAGTCGGGCGGGGGTCCAGAGAGCAGATGGGATGAGAGCTATTTCCAGCAGCAGAAAGTAACAACATGTTAATATGCAAAATTCGCTTTTAACGTTTATTATAGCATAGGCCTACTAAATGTTTTTCTTCTTCAATCGGCCTAATAATTATATAAATGTGTTCATTATGTTGTTGTTTGCTGTAGCCGACAGTTTAATGATCCTTTAAAATGTAGGCTATTTGACTGTTTTGATCTGTAATTAAATTTAGCAACTGTAAAGTTAATAAAGGCCATAACTGCCACACTACTGTCATCACTCAGTTTAAAGGGCTCCCACACAGCTGAGGACTTCGCTTTGTTTTCCCTTTGATGTGAACTGGATTGTTACGTTCACTGCTGTGGGCGGAGGATCTTATAACTGAAAAATGAATGTTTACCCAACAATCGAATATTGGAATAATTGTGTCCAGCTGCCTGTTCAAAACACTGATAGCCCTCTAACTTTAAGACCATTCTCTGCCTACATGTGTTCTCTTTCACTGAGCCTGTTCACTGTCAGTTTTTCTGTTTTGTTTATTGACTCCATCTGTTCATGTTATTTTACTGATTTCTTTCTTCTAAACTGCTCACATGGTGTTGCTGTAAAAGCAAAGCAGGTAAGCTCAGCTACGTTTAAGGTTAGAAAAAAATAAATATGCAGCTCTATAAAGCTGAGGTGAGCTGCAGAGTCGTGTGACAATTCTCTGTGTGTTCTTAACTACAAGCGATACTTTTCACATTACACAGTCATCTGAACGATTGTTGATATAAAAGTATTGATTAGAGCAGCTTTAACGTTTTCTCTTCCTGAACGCCTCTGTTTTGCAGGTTTGTGTTCTGTGTCTTACATTAAGAAACAAGCGTCTGACGTCCTCGTGATTTTGCATTCGGCGTACATTAAAAGAACACAAATTTGCCTGGCGCTCTCGCAGCTAAACAAACTACCTTATAATGTTTTTAATCAGTCTCATATCAACAAACCAGCAACACTGGAAGCCCTCTGGGAACAGTCTCAATGAACACATGCAGGAAGATACACAGGCAGCTAAATAGCTTTTGATTGAGAAAACACTGTGTTACATTTGCATAGATTATCTCTATCTGTTTGACCAGGCGGTATGTGTCAGTAAAGCAAAGTCGGTAAATAGCTGCAGTCAACAGCGGGAAGTGAGCGGATTCTGGACAGCACACGACCTCACCCAACGTATGTTAAACAACGTAAACCGTGGCGCACACACACAGACACTAAGCTAACATGCCTTGCCTGTAAACAAACATACCTGTACACATGCTTACACAGACATGTTTGTGCACATAAAGCATGCAAGCACACACACACACACACTGGATCACAGGGGAGGCGTGGGGACAGTAGATCTCCACAGCGAAGAGGTAATGCGGTAAAACCTTAAGCTTCTGTCAGCGTGAGACCATTGATCAGGCTTAGCTCATATTTACCGACTGATGCACGGGCCCCCCATGTGTATACTCACCAATAAATATACACACGCCACAATCAGTCAGGTGCTCATGCATGCACAGTTGAAACCACATGAATGCACGCATACACGCTTTTTAACACACACACACACACAAACACACCAATCACCGCTCAAGGCTACTTCCCTCTCTATCGACTCATGCTATATCAGTGTGCTTCCTGTCGTTCCCGTCTGGCTGTGTTGATGTCTTGCTTCTTTGACAGGCGCACACAAACTGACAGCATGATTTGTACTCCAGCAGAAACATGCCTGGCAACATAAATTCCCATGGTATGGCTCGGGAAACGCCTGGGAATGCCTGTGACTGTGTGTTTTGCACTTTTAGGTTGCATTACAGAGCAGCATGGAGTGGGTGAAGAGTTCATTGTCTCACTTAGCTCTTGTATGAGATGGGCTCCTGGTACTTAAGTGCCACTTTTGTATGTCTTGCAGATAACAGTTAAGCATTGGTACTGTGATCAGTTTTGAGATAGTGTGTATCGTCATAATACACACAAAGGAAATTGGGCCTTGTGAAAAACATTTTTTTATTCTTATCTTAACTTTCTGTTACTTTCTTGTCAGATTCACAATACGCTCCTAACTTCAGATAACTGTGTAAATGAGCTACATTAACATGATGAGTGCCTTTCCAAAAGTCCCTTTATCCCAGGAAGAGAGAGAGGCATACAAACACAACACCAACAGGGCATCAAGTCAGGATCGTCTCCATCTAGTCCTCAATGGGAATAAAGGTAACTGCTTTCTTATAACATCCATTTGGCAAATAGAAACTGAGTGTGAACCCATCATGAGAGCTGCAAAAAAATATCTTTTTACTGGCAAAGGTTTTATCGTACTTACAGTAACGAGCTTAGCCAGGTCGAGTAATTGTGGAGCTATCTCACCTGGTTCACTATCTCCACTGACTTCTCTCCGTGTGTGTGTGCGCGTGTGTGCGTGTGAGTGTGTGTGTAGGAGCTCACAGAAAACAGGATTTCTGTGATTTGAATACAGATTTGTTGTTCACAGTATAACGTTACCTTAATCAAGGGAAAAAATAAGTCGATAAAGAAAGTCGATAGTGAGTTTACTGCGTCCTTTCAGATTTTAATGCTTCAGGACACGTTCCTGTCAACATCACTGTTGCTTCCAGCAGACCTATAGCTGTTAGCAGTGACAGCGCTGACACAGAAATGCTACTTTTACTTCACGACATTTACTCCTGGAACAGCGTTCCCGTGCGTCGCCCCCCCCACCACCACCACCACCACCACCACCACCACTACTTCCACCACTGACTAACAAGTTTCACATTTGCAGAAACACCGCCTTTGGAAATCTAAAGAGCGTCAACAGCCATTCATCTATTCATCTGTCTCTGCTAATATATCAGCAAGCTGTCACTCTCTTACAAGGTCCAGACGCGCTAAGGCATTCCAAAGATCACCAGCTGACCTTTTTATATTCACAGATAAATCAGCCTTCAATTAGTGCATCATTAGTCGTTTTGCAGTTTGAGATGTTCATGTTGATATTGTAGTGTTATACAGTAGCATCAATAGCCAATTTAAATGGTTGTTGATATTGTTAAGCTAAATTAAAAGATTTAGGATTACATTATAATTTGAATTACAGTCAGGATAATGTCAACATTATTATAAAGTGTAATTATATAGGCTTTTCAAACTCTAAATGGCTTCAAAGCAATGAAATATACAATCCATTAGTGAAAAAAAGTTGTCAGCAGACTGATTGCACATTACTCCTATGACAGGTCCAGACCACTGGTAAATCGTGTTTGTGATTAAGAGAAAATTCAAAATATGAGAAGAATTGGTGAATGCTGCAGTTTCTTCTAAATCACCTGTACAAGCCACTTAAGAACAAATCTGTTCCTACAAGTGGTTCTTACATGAGGCACATTGTTTTAGATTCAAGAAAAATTGTCTATTGCAAAAAGACACTGAACACAGTGAAAGTGCCTCTTGCAATGGGCACAGCTCAGAAAATCTTCTGGTAATACAAAGTAAAGAGAGAAATGTGAAGGGAATGCAAATGAGCAGATAATTATCCACCAGAGGCCCTCCATGTAAGAAAGAAAAGTGTTTCTCCAAATGATATTTTTAGGGTGTGTGTTTATTTGCATGATTGATTTTTTTTTTTATAAATCAGATTTTTTACCTGATTAAAATAAATACAGATAAATAATTCCCAATAATGTAATATAATGTCTAATATATAGATTAAGAGCTGAATCTGAACTGGATGACCAATCCTGATCCACATTCGATTAAATTCAATATTACATTTAAAAATGTACAGATCATCAGCTTAAAGCCTTTGTAATAGATTTTCAAAATGAGTCTCTAGGTGTTGTAAGGAGGAATTTACATCACTAGTAGTCACAATGTTTGGGCATTTTGATTGGTAGGCGGGAGAGGGTTCGCTGCATATTGATTGGTGCCTGCAAGGGTGGGCATGGTTCAAGCTGCACTGAGCCTCCCGGAGTCGAGTGTGTGTCTTCTGGGCAAAATCTGTGGATTAAGGGAGGCCTGAACTTGAAACAGGAAAGGACAGAGCAGTCAATAACACACTGATTAATGATAATGGCATGCAAGCCAGGGGGATAATCTTTCTAAGCTCTTTTTATCTAAGGACCGATTGACTGAAAACATGGAGGACAGAAAGAAAATGCACCCATCCCCAAGCAAACCAGGGGCTTCCAAACAGGGTAAATGTTTGTTTATGTCTTCAGTTTTTATCAGCCGAGTAATGACTCGGCTTAAAACATGACTCGGACTTTGTGCCCACGTGATTTGGGAGCCCTTGAATACTTTTTCTTTGGGGAATATCAAAACCTCTTTTCGCCGTCATGTGTTCTTGGAACTGTCTGGATGTGAATAAATGCATTCATGCAGTGATACTTGGGGTTAGCATCTATTTTGATATCCTCCAATATTTTCCTTCACCAAATGTATTATTCCACAGGCACATCATTCATCTGCACATCCATCAGTGCAATTTTCTGTCACCTTGCTGCAAAATATGATCATGAAAGCCTCACTTATTATAATAACAAATTCCCTCATCCCATTTTTATCCCCCGTTATGAAATGCTTATTGACAAGGATGAAATGGAAATGATGGTTTATCCTGGCCTCTTCCCATCAGTCTGGCCCATCTGAGACTAGGAAGCTCTGCTCACAAATTTAAGAGGCGCTGATCCTCGTGCTTAGGCCTTAGCCACTTGCTTATGGATTTGCCACAATTGCCGGCTAATTTATGCAGCCTCATGGACGCAATTATTCCCTATTTCCACATTCTCGAAGAAGCGTGGGGACGCTGACAGTCTCAAGACGGATTGGAGGCAGCCTCTAGTGTTTATCTGAGGAGCTTGTCATCAGTGTGTGGATCGGAGATGGATGTTCTGCTCTCGCCTTGGTGGGAGAGGCTTGCTGAGCTTTGTGAACTTGGGCCCTGTGGGAGGTGCTACCTTCCATCCCTTCATCTCTTATTCTAGCAGTTCTTCATTTTCCACCCTTTTGTGTGCTTGGTTCCTCTGATCTTGCTGAGAACGAGCCGGTTAGCCGCCCTCATCCTCTTCTCCTGCATCACTTACCCATCTCTCCTCTCTTCTCTCACGCCTCCATGCCCTCCTCTTTCAAGGATTTTATTTTTCCAAATTTTTCAGACCTGAGAGTGTGACCCACGTTAATCATGCAGATCCATAAAAAAAATGGTTGTGCTAACTTTTCTTTCCCCTCCTCTGCGTGTTTGACCAAGGGTGGGGTTCAGCTCGTACACAAGCGATCACACACTCAGTGGACAGCCGAGAAGAGAGGCGGCAGTGGGTACAGTTAACCAGGTGTAGGTAAATACAGCTATTTCCACGTGCTTTGTTCGCGTTCTTTGTCCGCAGTTGTTTTTCCTTGTTTGCACGTTGTTCCTTTTTACATGCTGTCATGCCACTAGGGCTGTCCCTGACGACTAAGGATTTCCATTGTCAATGATTGCCTATAGTCGAATGATAGTCGAATCTGTGTGTGTGTCGGTGAGGGGTTGTTACACACGGTAGCTCTTTTCAACTGCTGTCTATTCAATAGTCACTTTAACTTAAACTGTACATTTCTAGCTAAATTGAGGCTTATTGTTGAGCCGTTTCTCTCTGCTCTGCTCGCCTGCCATTCAACGGTCTTGTGCAGAGTTGTGTATGTCTGCGGACTCCCCGACAACTACATACACGTCGCAGTTCCTTGATGGTCTATTCCAAGTAGGCCTACTGTTTAAAAAATGATATAATATTCTTTGTGTAGTTCATCAGTGTTGATGATTATTTGAACGTACCGTAAAGTTCCCGCACAACTCTGCACATCACCAGCGCTGCTCGTGCTCCTCTGTCTGTCTTTCCTCTTCTACCACACACACTATGTCACATGCGCACTCACTTTAAAAATATTTATTTCACACGTTTATAAACAGCATTATATAGTGATATTTACATCATCAAACAGTAGTTCTATGTAAAATCAGACGTTGAGCACTCCCATATAGCCAAAATGGTATTATCCCCGTTTCATAACAGCTCTGCGAAGATCAGCCAATCGAATCTTTGGCTATTCAAGGTCAGCACAATCCACACGTCAGTTTTCTGATGCAGGGAAGAACCAATGCATAAATAATAACGTTGACTTGGTATGAATCAACTCTGCCCAGCTGATGTGACACATGCATACTCTGTGATAGTAATCAAGTGGACACGCTGTGAGTTGTAGACAGTTTGGGACAGCCGGTAGAGTTTTGCCATATAAATATTTAAAAACAAAGGTGCAAACTTGCACCTTGTGAAACTTGTGAGCTGCACTTTATCCGTGGTGCTGATGTCCATACGGGTTCTGTGTCTGTCAGACGGTCTAAGGGGGATACTACAATATCAGCAGAGCATAGGGCAGGTATACTTCTAAAACAATATTAATAAAATTATACAGAAATTATTACATTATTCTTTTAATATTACAACTTTTTTCTCGACATGTCAGAACACAGATATGTGGGAGGGATTCTGAATGTGCAGAATTTTTTGAACAAGAGCAGAAAACATGCTGACACGTGTGTGTTGACTCAGCCGGGATTATGTTAAAGGAGAAAAGTTTATCTACAGGTGAACACATATCTGAGAGAAATATAGAATGCCTGAGATCTTTACTACATTATATTCTGTAATATTTTTATATTTTGAATGGTCACCTGCCACCTGCATTTTGTGTTTCCCTTTATATAAAAAGATTTCCACCATAAATTGAAAAATTCACTAGATTGCAGGAAATTGTGTTTAATGCTCAAATTTGTATTGGGGAGGACTCCTAGATGTAGTTTATGCTCCCAGTGTTGAAGCAAAACCTACGCTCTCTTGCGTTTCAACACAAAATTACTTCACACATTTCACTAGCGTGCAAGAGAACTGTCTCTGGGATGACATACGTTACCTGGGGGGCAACATTCACATGATGACCCTGACCAGAAGGCCATCTCATAAAATGCACGACCTCACCAATACAGAAGCTCACTCAAAGCTTAAGTGAGAAGCTGGCAGCTTTGAAACCATACTCTTTGTAATATAATTTACAGATACCACACAACCCCCCCACCACACCCCAGCACTGCTTGGCGCAGTCATGCTCTGTATATTTTCCTGCTTTTTTTTGTCCTTTGCTAATCACATGCCTGCTCTTTTCCTCTCCCATCCCTCTGTCCTTCTCAGTCTTGCATTCAAGGGCCAACCACCGGCTCTCCTGGCTCCCCACTTCCCGTTCGATTGGCCCAATAGTTTATTCACTTCACCCAGACACAAAAGACATCAAGCTGACTGATCAGCGGGCAGGAGCCAGGGCACGGCTGATCAATGAGGCCTTGGGCGGGGGGAGGGAAGGGGGGGGCTGGACAGGTAGGCTGACAGACGCACAATCAGCGGACCAATCGATGGGAACTTTTGCTGAGCTCAGATAAGAGGGTACAGCCCGTTCAGGACACACAACCAGATCCTCACTGACAGGAGCTTTTGTTTCCCATGCTCATGAGCTTTATGCTGCTCTAGGTGACACCGCTGCAAGAAAAACAAAAGGCACAATAAATGAAACGGCAAGATAGCATCTGATTCATTTGTTTATTCAAGCACTGGCTCTTCAAATCCTGTATTTCCTGAAACAGGTGTAGAAAATCAACTAATGTGTTGAGATAAATGCCCTTTCCATAATGAAAATGTGTGTATGAGTGTGTGTCGGGGGAACCATCGATTGGGCTCCATTCATGCCTTTGTTTATCTGTCCATCTCAGTAATAGCGCAGCGACTATCGATTCGATATATTGGAAAACAATAGAGGCACCTGACTGTTTTCTGTTGTCTTATTTTATCACTTTCAAATGCAAATTCACCTGTTAAGAGAATTTGTCAAATAACACTCTTGAAATAAGGCTTAGAATTTCATTAGTATCAGCATCAAGCCTGCCTGGGTATTAAAGCTCAGAACTTTTTTTTTATTGAAGGAAATGTGTCCACAACAGTAGTAATAGTTTTAGTACCGGATCTGAAAATCAAACGATACCCAGCCCTATCCACCTCACTTAAAGCAAGTTAACTTACGGGATCAGCTGTTTATAGCAGTTTATAGGTGATAGATATTTATTAGTCCTTTCGGAAATTAATAGTTTGTATAGCACATCAGACCAACGGTCTGATGTTTGCTGTATGACACGTTATACTACAGGCTCGTGCAGACTACATGACTTTCAGCGTCGGCCGATGGCCATGCAGTTCACACAACTTGCTGTAATATGACGGCAGTCTTGAAGTCGTTGTGGCGTTCACACTACTTGACTGATCGGTGACAGGGGGTCACACACACTACAGGAGCTGACAGCAGCTATGGCACCTGACGCTGGTTTCCAAACCACTTTTATCAAGAAAACACACGTGAAATGTGAAACGGGAAATGAGCGATCCTGCACACGAAACAGCTGTTGTTTATTATAAAGATGGCAATTATAAAGACAAAGAATATGGTTGAAAGGATGGATTAGTACACGCAGGTAGCAGGGATTGTCTAAGCTACAGAGAGAGCTGCAGGGGAGTTAAAAGGTGCAGCTCCCCGACACCCAGTTAACTCTTGACTGTGAGGTTACAACTCACGGCCCGAAAAGGAGAACAACAAACGCACGTGTGCACATTTTCAGCTGAGGTCTGCGGCTTACTTTGGCTAGCCTTCAACTCAACAATCAATCATGATTTCAGTTAAATGCTAAAGTTGCTGTTACTGTTACCTTGTCTGTGGTCCGCTGGCAGAACACCAGCAGGCGTCATGCTGTTGCCGAGGCGACAAAAGTTTTGGTTTACGGTGGACGGACGGTAACATTACAGAGTTGTTGTTTTCTTTAGCTTGAAATAATCCCATACTTTGGATACTTTCTTTTTTGTCCCACGCTGTTTTCTCTCTCTTCCCCCACTTTGCAAACAGCTCCATCATAATCACGTCGTGTTCACAGCGTAAACGCAATGTGCGACAGTAATAAATATCCCTGCGAAACACTGTGCTGTATAGTTATATGGATTAAATGAAGCATCGATGCAAAGAATTTGTGTCGAGGCATTTTTATGAATCGATTTTATCGATCAGTCGTTTCAGCCCTCCTTAAAACTTCACTCTGATTTGTTTCTTGAAAGCTGAGATTTTAAAACTGCACTTCAGTAGTTATAGATTACCAGTGGATCAATTAAGTATTTGTAACGTGAACAGGATCCTTAATAGTGACATGCACACAGAGAATTATCCGAAATACCCGACCCTGCAGTTTCTTTCCACAACTTAGCCCACAACTGTACTCTCATCCCTGTTTCTAGTCACAGCAGGCATCTGTTTTCAGAAAAAAGAGCTCTGATAAACCCACAGTGCTCAACCTTCCCAGTACCAGACAGCTGACAAAGATAGCAACTTGCTAGTGAGCTGGTTTCCTCAGGAGTCGGTGGAGACGGCAGTTCAAAGTAGAAGAAAAATCTTACTTACTTACCATGTTAATACCAATGTTGCTCTGTGTCTGTTCTATGTGTAAATAGTCAGTTGTTTGCTAACATGTTAGCTTATTATAAGACCGTAATATGTCAGTGTTGTCTTTACAGCTTGTTCTGCTGCCTCCAGATGGCCAAAAATCAATTAATACTGCTATAAGATTCAGTGCTAAATAAAGTTACTTTACAACTGTGAAAAGCGGATACACCATCTGTTGGATCATGTAGATAGAGAGAAATGAGGCAAATGAATGAGAAACATTTACTTTACAAATAGAATGTACCAGGAGATCGGAGCCACAGTTCATTCCCTCTACTCCTTATCCTCCTAGCTTGTTGGGGTCATCAGCACAATCACACTTTTTTATCACTGGGGCTTTAACCTCCCCCCCCCCCTCTCTCTCTGGCCCTGTCCCTGTCCCTCATGGGTGCAGACACACATTCACACACACTAACATGCTGGAAGCTGATGGAGGAATTGTGTTTGACTCTGAGAACATTAGTCCTGTACAGTGATTTTTCTTCTTCGAGACACTAGTGAAAATGGATCCTTGGAGGCAAAACATGGAAAGCAAATGTGTTGCATCTGAAATTTTCTTTTGTCGTTTGCAAAAGTTGGTTTATTCAGTGAATGCCAAGGAGAAGCAGTGCCTTTATATAGAACCAGTCCTCGTTCTCGGCTCATGATCAACCTTGAGCTGAGTCCCTGTCATCCATTTCCAAACAACATACTTTGAAGATGAAGATTTTTTTTCCTTGAGTACATTTTCTTCTAATGCATATGTGATGTTCTACTGTTTCATTTTATGTAAAAAAAAAAATGTTTGTTTGCTCACCTTTCACTATAAAGACAATTAGTTATGAATAAAATGCACATCAGGGCCAGATTCGACTCCATGCCGTTCCAGCATACCTGGATGGTTTCCCAGGCAAGCGTGCCTGTCCACCTCCGCTGTGTGGTGAAATCTCGACAGAACTTGGACAGAAAGTGGCTTCAAGCCCAGTCGGTGAAAGGCACAGTGCGTCAAGAGGTTTGCAAGCTGATCGATAGCGAGCTAATTGGAAAATAGCGGCAGGAAATGTGATAATGTGGCTGTTCGCTCTGGTGTTACTCTGGCTGCACTCCCCACCCGCCTTCCTCCTCTCTTCCCCCGCTCTCGAGGGTTGGGTCTGGGTCCTTCAATCTAGTGGTTCTCTAATAAGGCCGGAGCCGCTGGTCGACCTGAATAAACGTCATGGCTGCTCTAACCGAGGCGCACACAGACATAGGAGTGCTGCCGCGTGCTTACAAGGGCATTTGTTCACACGTACTTGCGCGGGGTGAGAACACAGCCAGAGAAACTGGTGAAGATCACGTTTGACATGTCAGTCCCTGCCGTTCGACGGATCAAGCTGCAACAACATGGCACGTGAACGCGCAGCCATAGCGGACAGGATGGAAAGCAATCAGACTGGCAGACAGAAAAGCACAAAGGCAAAGAGAAAGAAATGCTAGTGGGAACATGGGCATGGCACATTTTCAGAGGAAGAGAAGAAAGAGAAGAGAAGCCAGGGAAACAGAGAAATAATGCAGAGAGCAAACATTACACAGAAATCAAAATGTTTTCATGATTGGGATAAAGTTGAAACAATTCTTAGAGAGGAATGAGTTATGAAATCATGAATGAACAGGTGCAATTGGGATGCAGTTGCACAAATGGAATATTAAAGACAAAAATGTTCAGACTGAATGCAAAGCCAATATGAGTGGTGTGATTGCATAGAAAGTGAATAGGAAATAGGAAGTCACAAGGGAACTCTATGAATGAAGCGGGAAGGAGGGGATGATGGAGAAACAGAAGGACTTGGGAGAACAGACGAGGGTACGGGAAGCAAGTGTGTGGGGATTGGGGGGGGTCTCTTGTTCCGATTCTGACTCGGGGGATTCTCTACATGTCACCAGAATGCGTTGTACTGCTAGACATGAGTGACAGTGATGGGCACTGTGGGCCTGGGATCCAACGTTTTCCACTCCTCCCAATTCCCCTGGCCAGTCTGCTCTATCCCTGTGACAAGACGAGGAGACGTCGTGTCAGCTGAAGTGCGACAGCCTTTGTCTAAAACTCACTCACTCACTCACACTTCCCCCCAAAAGCTCCAACCTCTTTACTGGAGTTTTGTGTTCCTATTCTCCCTTTTTATGCTTAATCTCTTGATTCTCTCAACCAAATTTCCTAGTCTCTTGTTTCTTCCTCATTCTTGTCATTCTGCTTGCTCATCTGCTCCTTGACCACACTCGTTCCACCTAAGATTCTGTCCTTAATCTCTTTCTTCAGTCCTTCAGATGGCAGTTCTGGAGTGGTTGGCACAAAAATAGAACAGGTGGTCAACACCTTTGATAGATTATGGGCCGTCTATTTTTTTGATAAGCCACCCTTTGTCTGCATCAAAGGCACTGTTTTAAGACATGTTTCAGTGCATCACAGGACACCCCACGGAGCAGTGTTGTCACCTTTCCTTTTTGCTGTCTACACCTTGGATTTCAGTTTTAACTTTGATAGCTCTAGATGTTCTCAAATTGCACCTTTTTGTGGGATGTGTCTGTAAAAGCAAAGAGGAGGGCTGGTGGAGAGGCGAAAAATCTTGGTTTGCATCCAGGGAGAGATCCTGGGCATTTTCCTGCAAGAGCCTTACGTAGCATATTGTCAATATTGTGGACTGGTTTTCAAACACAAATGTCTGCACAAGAGAGGGCATAGTAACCTTTGTGTGCGAAAGCTAACTTCAGATATTTCATGAGTTATTGTTTAGCACGCTGTGCTTTGCTTGGAACTGGTTTGTATAATGGGTTGTCCGACCATGTTTGAAGACAAAAATCTAAAGTGAAATCTTAAAGTGAAAAGCAAGCCGCCATAAAGAGGGGGAAGACGCTATATCGTAAATATGGACAGTCTCTCCGTCGTACACTGGAAAGTTCAAACCTCTGTCTCACCTCCACATAGCTGGCAAATTACCCTGTGAATTGGGTGTGATTGTCACATGTTTGCATTTGTCCTGACATGAGCTATTTAACATTATAAAGCCAGACTATATCACTGTACTGTATTTTATCACATTTTTAGTATTCATTCAAATTAATATTTTTGATAAGGTCTTAATTGCTACAACTGCTTATATATATATATATATATATAAAGTGACATCCTGAAATTTCTTATTATATTTGACCAACAATCCAAAACCTAAGTTATGTATTTATATAAACCTGTATAGTTGTATAGTAGTATGTGACAGGGACAGAGGCAAATTTGAGAAGCTGAAAGCACTTATTTTCAGCCGATCCTTAATAATATTTTTCAACCAATCATTTCAGAATTGAATATATGTTTAAAACATACTTTTAGACCATGTTAACACGAAGCAACTCAAGAAAGTTCCGGACAGTTTTCAATCAGTGAGAACTGCATTAACTGTTTTCCCATTTTCTTTTACCTTTTTTTAATCACAGTAAAGCCCTTATCAAGCGGCCTGCACCTTAAAAGTAGTCTCCCCTTTTCTTCTTTGATTATCTCAGCTTCAACAACAACATTTATTTTGCTGTGAAGACAAGCCAATCTTGTTTTGTGTGTGTGTTCCCTTCCTCAAAAGCTGCCCGACTTACCTGTATCTCCAGCTTCATCAACCTCGTGATGAAACCCATACTGGCCCTTCTGCTGATAAGGTAAGCCAGGCAACGAGATATATCCATCATTCACCTACTTAACGCACACACGGGGCCACGTACACACACGCTTACCTGTGAGTGTGTATGTGTGAGAGGGTGGATTTGTGAAGGGGGAGGGGGGTAAACTATAACAAGATTAGGATTAGAAATGTGAATGACATCACACCCTCTGCTGCCACCCAAGTAATCAAACGGCCTCAAACAAAAGAGCAGTTCATTTAGGGCCACTAATTCCTACTTGGTGGCTTCACAGCATTGCAGTCTCATTATTCTATTAACCCCCATTCCTCCTCCTCCATCCACACACACACACACACTCACACACACACACACAAATGCGTAAAACCTCATAAATTGTGTTGCGGGACTGCTGCCAAAGTGGAGCCTGGGTTCAGCTGGGTAGTTAATCATCTCCTATAGCATGTAATTCGTGTAAACAATGTTTGTTTGTGCACCAAGAGAGCGCGGGCCCCCCTAGGCTCTAGTTAACTGTGATGTGGCGGCGTACCTGGGAATAGTAGTTCATGTGCGAAAGAGCCAAAGGTCGCAAGGTGTTCATAATTGACTCCCTGTGCCAAGTAAGAGCATGGAAAATAACTCGCCGGTGTGAAATCGGTTGTCATGACAGTGATCCTGGGGGGCGGAGTGGTGCGGAGCGTGAATATGAGAACAGAAAATTTAATTACGCTCAGGAGAAGATGCTTGTGTGGGTGTGCGTATATGTAGTGGGTCGCTCATTTGTTTGTGTGTTGTTGTTGCATGAACTAGCAGTGGTCCATCTGTGCTTACAAACTGTGTAAAGCAGCAGACCTTTTGACCATGTATAACCTGCTTCATCTCAAGATTGCCACATTAAACCTGCCAAGACATTTGAATGATGTAACTTCTTCTGCTCTCTTGGTTGGTTTCCACGGTCACTGTGTGTACACAAGGTCATTTAGATTCTGATCGATAGCTTGTATCGAGCCTACACTCCCCACACCACCGCCGTTTCTGAAATGGCCGTTAAATCGATGGGTACAAATGAAATTAAGCTCCTGGGCGGCTCGGAGGAGCAAATGATCTTTCTGTGATTAATAACACACTGTAAACGCATCTGTGCTAGGCATATCACATCAGAGTATTTCCTTGCCTCGGCTTGTTTCCTCAGGGTAAGACTAAGAGAATAAAGCTGTGGTAATGATGTTTATCCGGGGAAGCACCATTTGGTAGAACATTGAAACAAGAACAAATGGTTTTGTTTGTGCAGATGTAAGAATGTTACTACGATGATGAAGTTTGAAGAGTCTTGTCAAGAATCGGGGGAAAGGATTCACGCACCTTGGCCAAGATTTTGAGGGAAGAACTGAGAAAAATTCTCAATTGTTGTTAAAGTTTTGTGTCACAGGTGTTTGTGTCATATGTTTCATACAAAGTAGGATTAGAGAGAGGCTAGATAAGTACAAAATATTGCGCTACATCTTGCTGATCTATAAAACAAAACATGATTAGTATGTATTGGAATATGAGATTCATGTTGTAGACAGCTAATAATAAACCAAGTTCTCTCCCTCACTGAATCCTACTTTATGATATACCCCAAGCCAAAGTTGCCACTTTAAGATGTTACATGCCCATAGTGACCAGAGCTCTGGGGCTCATCTCAAATTTGCGACCAGTGATGTCTAAACCACTGCATTTGAGCTTTCTTTGGATGTGTGGAAAATCAAGCATTTTACACGTTTCTTTATTCCAGTGAAGAAAATGAAACTGTCTCACTGAGTCACACATACTCTTTGTTGGTTATTTTAACATCTCAGCAAATAGGTGAAGTTATGTAACAAGACATGCGTGTATATCTTAGGATGAAAATTGCTGTAAATTTCCATTAAAAGATGAGAAAAATGTGTTTCGGACGTCCCTAAATTGTCTGCCCCAAGCTCATTAATTCATTCATTTCATTTTAAAAGGCCCAGTCATTTCCAAAAACAGCTGGGCACTGTAGTTTTTAAATGTTAAAGTTTTACTTACACAGGAATAAATAGCGGATGACTTTTTTGGTTTTTATTTGGTACTCTAGCAAGTACAGCAGCATCATTAATGAATGAACATGTCACCCAGTGCAATACTAGTTTGTTGGGTCAATTTATAGTTGGTTTTGATCTTTTTATAGGATTTGGAGACACCCAGGAAAAAATCTAAACTATCACCATCCTGTAACTTTAGTGTGTAACTGTGTTACTATTGATAGTTAATAAATAACTGTTATTTTTCTCAGTAGTTATTCCTTCACACAACTCCCTCAGGTCCAGTGCTTGCTGTGTCCTCAGCAGTTGGTGTACAATAATAATATATCTTTGATGCTGAGACATGTTTGTGCCAACCATGAAAATTCCCTGCCAAGGCTGAATCAGGCAGAGGCTAGTCAAGCTATGTTGAATGGCTTTTTTAGGAAATTTGCCTGGGGCGTGATTTGTGCTTTTTTACCATTCCCATTCCCATGACATACCATTAAACCATTCTACTCTGCGCCTATGGTCTAGTGCTTAAGATAGAAGAACAAGGCATTTTTCTCCATGGTGGAAGTTATAGGAATTCAGGTGTTTGTCCGTAAAGCACTCTTATGTTCCTACAGAAAGGCAGGTTTTGAAGGCCTTAATACAAGGGGGTAGTGAATCTATCATCTTATATTTGGACATCCACTGATATGGATGCATACCTGTGACCTCTCATTACATGGGATAAAATGAAAGCTTTGCACTGGAGTGGGGCATACAGGGTAAGGTGAGATGCCTTGTTAGTAATGCAGCCTCCATAAAACTTCACTTCTCAATATGTAAAGATCACATGCTGAATTTCTCTCTTCCTGTCTTTTTCTAAATGTCATCATCATTATCGCCTCATTAAATCAGAATGGTCTTTTTCATGTAGATGCACAAGCAATTGATTCTGCCGCTGGTTGCCAAGAGAAATGGCAGAGCCTGTGGGTTCGGTTCCGCAAGGGCTGACGGGCAATGGCGCCACTGTGGCCATACCACCACCCCGATGTGTAGTTTGCTTTGCTTTTTTCTTTGAGACATACTGTAGAATCTCTCTTTCTGCAGCTGCACAGATGGGTTGTACTCTTTTATTCATAAGGGCTACACTAACTTTGATCTGGCTTTGCATTTGCAGCATGTGTCAGATTGAGATGGAGGGAGAGTGGGAAGGTGGAAGCTGAGCAGGAGGTTGTCTGACTGGCCAGACACTTTAACTGCTCCCTGCGCATCTTTTCTATGCTCCTCAGTTCCTCTGGGCCCTGTGTGCTTTCTATTATGCATGAGTGTCATAACCAGTACAGTTGATCTGGTGGCCGCAGACACAGAGCGGGCATCCCCACAGCTGTATTAGGGGGGATTATGTTTGATCTACAAAAAGGAAACACACACACCGTAGCATGGACTTTAGTTTGTTTTTACAATAGTGACAAGAGCCAACTTTAAACTGGGGAATTTGAATGAAAAAAATCTGATAGTTCGTAATTACCATGCTAAGCCCTGCTCCCCTTAGTTACTGTTACTATGGTCGTCAGGTTTCAATATAGCATGACATTTATGCAGTTTACAAAGACAATGGTGACAGATTTACCAAAATTGAAAAGGCAAATGGCTAACAGACGCCTCAGAAATTATACAGAAAACTTTGTTGGTTACAGTCACAGGCTAATATGATAATTTAGTGCTTAGTTCTTGCTATTTCAAAAATCGAAGCGAAAAAACAACAAAAAATTTTAAAAAAAACTGTATTCGTAGACAAATTTCGGCATGTTTGTCTGCCATCTTGTCCATTTTTTGTGAGCTACCGCAGGCGCACAGATTTATGAGTAATACTGTAGGCAGCATCGATGCTGCCCTCAAAACTGACCGTTACAGGGGCAGCAGCATTGCTCTTGCGTCCATGAGAATGTGAGGCACATTAAAATAGCTTAAAATTTCACTGTTTTCATACTATATGTGAGCTTTACATGAATGTTTTGGTGGTGGTTGTTGTAGTCATGGTCAGGGGGGTTTGGTACGTTTTCCAATGAAAAATATGTAATTTCACATCATCTTGGGCCATTATTTATTATTTATTTATTTATTTATTTATTTATTTCAAGCAAAATAGTGTGACAACAGAAAAGATACACAATAATAATAACTTATACACTTATGCTTGAAATATCTCTGAACAAATAGTTGGAAAAGCTAGATCAGATAATAAATAAACAACACCCAAAGATCAGTCTACTAGCAAAGTAATTTGGTTGGTTATGATGCTCTCCAAGGTGATTTTACATTTATGTCACAGCATGTTTTGGGCATCACCCACTAAGCCTTAAAGACAGGAAAACCCCATTAATATGAGCTCAGAATCATTATAGATACGATTGTTCATGTTTGCCTTTTGTGTCTTTATTTTACAGCTTTTGACATTTATCTGTAGACATTAATATAAAATAATAGGCAACATGAGAAACCTCCTCCCTTCTGAGGTGCATTTTATTTGCACATTAAAATACAAAAAGAAACGTCTCCTCATTAGCTTAAAAGGACTAGTTTGCCTCACTAATTTTCTAACCTCAGCTCCTTCAGTCACCACTGTCCTTTCTTTTCTTAACAACCAATTTTTCAGACTCATCTGAAAACTGAAAAATAATTTAGGATGAACCAGTATATACATGACAGAGCTGTAGGCTACACCAGTTTAGTCTAAGTTTGTATCTGATGTTCTCAACATTGGACAAGTAGGTAGTAATAAATTACAGCTAGCAGTTACTTTCTATAATTTGAGCTAATGTTAAGTTACATAGCAGCCAAAAGACGTAGCCTACTGCATAAGCTTTCCTGCTCAGCTGCGCTGTCTGAAGGGGAGGGTAGAATTTAGCTAGTGCTAAACTGATTCACTTTTCCAGCAGTTGGGGAACCAACAAACAGACTTTTCTTGGTCTTGAGGAGCTAACACACCATAACGACACATACATTTCCGCTCGTGTTCACCGTCACTTTCTGCCGCTCTGACAATCAGACACTCGCTATGCGCTTGCCGATTTACATTACTGTTATAACAGCACCTGTGTGTTATCATACAGCAAATTTGTAGCGCATTGATATAGTAGTTATTGTGGGAATTGTTTTTTAAACATCCTTTGCACTATGCTCCATCACACTGTGTACATGCATGTATGTGTGCCTGTATATCGCATCCACCTCCGACATGTACATAATAATAATAATAATGGTAATGGTAATAATAATTTACTCCTGAATCCTTTGCACTCTGCTCATTGCACTATTGTCACAATCTGTCTATATTGTTTTTGTTAATAGTGTGTGTGTATATATGTGTTCTCTACTTTGTAGCCTGTGTCTGATTTTATTATTGTATCATTGTATAAGTAAGCACATCATGAGCAGTGTACAATCCAGAGTCAAATTCCTCGTATGTGTACACATACCTGGCAAATAAAGCCTGCATTGAAGAAACTCAACACAGTGGAACATGGAAACCCTACCGCCAAACACAATTTTGCCGGTGTAATTACAGAGCGATACAGATGTAGGCTGTGGCATAGACTCAATGCAGAAGTATAAATTAGCCTTATGAGGGTGTTATGATTCAGTATAAAAATATAAATTATTGCCCTGATCATTTACAGTATATTCTGTGTGTTTGCTTACCTTTGCTGTGGTGGTGCACCTAAAGAGAGAAATGGTTTTCTTCTCTCCTCAAAGCCCATGCCCATTTATTAAGGTGTGTTTATCATTCATGGTGACCTAGGTTAAGTGTCCTGAGAATTATATTTAAGGCTGCGGGTCCCAGTTGGCAATTAAGTACAATTCATTACAGCAGACACACAGCCCTGCAGGGGAAAACGTAGGATCCGTGGCAAAACACTGGAACAAGCAGGGGAGAGAGAAACAGATGAGAGAGGAGGGAGAGGAGAGGAAGTGTGAGATTGATATAAAAATGGGAACAACAGTAGGGATATGAGTAGGAGGGAATGAATGTGAGAAAAAAGGCAGATTGTTTGTGGAGAAGAGGTGTGTCTCGAGGAGAGGGAGAGAGAATTAGAATAAAGAACAACAAGATTCGTGGTAGAAAGAACTAGATCAGGAGGAAGAGTGGGGCTGTATTAACCAGTGATAGATAGCTTTGCTGCAGCCTCACCTGATGGTGTGGGCCTGTCAGCGTCCTTTTCAGAGAGAATTTCATGCCTTTCATTTGTTGCATTTTGATGTTGAGAGTGTAAGATGTTCTGGTGTTTTCTTGCCCCCGCAGAGTGGTGCCCCCATGCTGACACACTTTAATATGAGACCTCCAGCTGGTAAAGGTAGACTGTTCAAAAAGCTTTTTTTGTTTACTATATGAAACATGCCCAAAGCACTTGAACTAACTCGATTACTGATTTAAACTTTTACTCATGAGTTGAGTAAGCAGCCAACATACAGATTGATTGCCCTTTGGTACTGTAGTATAAACTGCCTTTATGTTTGTGTTTCATGTTTTTAAAGAAATATTCTGACTTGTTATGTAGGAAAATGTTCGGAGCATTATGTGACAAAATTGTACAGGTTCTACATTTGCCGTATTTGCTGACGTTAACTCACACAGCCAGATCTGCTGAGCATTTTGAATCTAATTTGTCACATAGTCTGGTGTCGTGTGTGTTATTTCGCAAGCAGGTGCTGCAGCCTGGAAGAGTGCTTTCTGCCATCTGAGGTACAATTTGTGTGTGTAGTCGTTGGAAGATTATTGAATATGTGTGGTTTTGGTATTGCAGCAAATGCACCCATTGTTACAGACGAAATCATTACTGTTACTGTGCTGTATTTCCTTGTTTTGAATTGAACAAAAATTGTTACTTGTTTTCTCCCTAGTGGGCACAGATTTGTAGAGGGAGCAATTACATCAACCACCCTCCCAAAAGTCACAAGAAGTTTTAAAGTCATTATTTTTCAAGAAGCTTGTATTTTTAAAATCTAACTCTGCATTTGACATGTTTCCACATCTGTTGGAAAGTGCACTCATGCTTGTCATCTGGGTTCCCATGGCTCCTTAAAAGGTAAGAAAGGTCATAAGTTGTCTTAAATTTACTGTAAATTTGCTGTAGGTATTAAATTTGCAGACGGTACATTCTAGGCTAATGGGAAAATTGTCACACACTGTAGCCTACCGTAAAATGTCCAATAGTGTGTCTTTGTTTAATTAACTTAACATTAGACAATGTGAGACTGCACCATTACATTAGCTAGCTGCATCCATTGGCGTCTGGGTGTTATAGCTAGCTAATGAGCTAGGGATGAGTCAAGATAAGGAGATGCAAGTATAATGACAAATGGTTGGCGGTAGATACATCTCTAGTTGGCACCAGCAGGAAACATAGCAAGGCGTAATTAATAACAAAAGACTTCCACGTTAGGGACCATGGAAGTGAAAGCAGTTGAATCCCACATGAAATCTGAAAACCTCCAGCGGTATGCAGTGACAAGTCATGGGGGTATGCTAATTGTTTGCACTTGGCATACCACAAACTTCGTCCGACTCCCTCGTAACATTTGGCATTGAGCAATTTTGTGTAACGCCAGATACACGAAGGGCTGAGGTGCTGTGGGTTCCTCACACGGTCAGCAGGCATCATTCATTGTCAAGTTGAATGAAAGTCGCAATGATACATATGTAAACAAAGTCATGTACATAGATTTTTCAACTTTTTGGCTTGGGAAGGCTGTTTTGAGGATCGTAATTAAGACTTTTAGTATGCTTGAACTATTCTCTGATTGGTTAATCGTTTAAATGGAAAAGTCTGAATTGATGGTATTCTCAGCACTGAACAAAAGAAAGGAAAAGAGTTGTTTTCCAAAGTAGGACTCAATAAATTGTCTCCCTTTTCTGTGAAAGAAATTGTTTTTGACATTTTTTGGGTCTGAAATTGTATTTGTTGAGGTCTTAAAAGCGCTGAGTTTGGCTTTAAAAATAGTGCAAGAATCATTTGTCACCTGCTGTGAACATAAGATGGCTTTATAAAGTTGAAAAAATGCTTATTATAGTATTGGTTGAGTAGTTGTCGCCTTGGTTGTGTTCATGAAAGACTGTACAAACATTGGCCAGGGCACACTATTCACAATGAGCAACAAAGAAGTGGGGTTTTGTATAAAACAATTCTAGTTATACTCTAACTTGCTATACTTCTTTTGATTTATATGCGATGGTAGCTGTATTAAATATCTACAGCTGATGTTAAATTTGATATTGCTATCCAAGGTACTGTAGAAGTTTGCCTTGAAGTTATAACCCCAAAGTCCTCTCACACGCCATTACCAGTTCAGTCCTACATTTAACATAATGTGAACAGCACCGTTGGTATGAGGAGCTATTCATTTTACTCAAAATGAAATCAATAAAATTGAGCTCCCTGTGGAAACTGAATTGCATTGTATGTGGAGCCCCTTACTGCACCAATTCCACCCAAAAGTAAACAAAACATTCAAATGAAGAAAAATCTTAATTCAATACAAGCCTTGTTCATCTATTCATTTCACAAACGTTTTCTGAATTATTTGAACGCTCCATTGATCTGATTGTAAATAGTCTTCATTGTATTCATAAAGCCTTATTTGTGATTTAAAAAAAAAAATTCCCCCAGAAGTGTAGTCCTTGTAAAACTTACTCACTGAGCCTCCTTCTTCTTTACAGATTATTCAAAGGGCCCTTTGGGTGAGTATGAAAAGGAAATGTAGTGATCAGTGCATGCATTATTGTGAGACAAAATCATATCTAACCATACAGTTCATGAATACTGCACTATTCATGAATTTCAGACTTTAAATACCTGTTTTGCAAACCTACCACCCCTTCACTCTCCCCTTTCCTCCTTTTTCTTCCTCTGCCTCACCTTCCTTCCGGCGTCTCCTTGCCATAATTATTCATTCATTCAGCTTTCGCTTTGCATGCACGGTGGCTAAGAGGTGCTGTAATAATTTTTTTGATAGAAGGCATTTTCCCCTGTAATCCAACAGAGTGTATGCCAGGTCTCACTCTGGGTCTTTTCATATGACGGCAGAAGAGGCAGTGCCTCTGGAGGCTTAGCATTCTTAATCTGAATGGCTTTTTGCATTTTCTGCCGTCGCTGTCAACACTGCATGCCCTCTCAACAAAATGGCACACAAAGATGACAGTGTTTGAGCTGCATTCCAAAGCTTTTTTTTTTTTACTTACAGGTTAATGCTCTCTGAGGTTTTCTGCTCAACATACTGCTGATATTGTAATATAGCCTTAATAACTGACTCTTGTCGTTATGTAGTAATTTAGCTAACAAAACTAAGAGTCTTGCCACCCTGGCAGCTCTGTCAGGCTTTGAGCTAAATTTGTTGTTGATGTACTAACATGCTTACAATGACACCACTACTATGCTGATGTTTAGTTTTAGTATTTAGTCGTTTACCATGTTCACCATCTTAGCATGTTAGCATGCTAACATACGCTAATTAGCATGAACACAAAGTACAGCTGAGGGTTGTTGTCGAGGCGGCTGATGCTGCTAGCATGACTCAAAATGAATTTAACTTGAGTTTACTCTTTTTGGCTTGTTCTTCTTTGTTCAAGTTATGACTGGAATATATTCTAAAACCAAACACCGTGTTTTACTGAACGTCTCTGGATTGAAACTACTGAAAGAAACACACACAAACAATCAACAATGCTGTACTTGCATATTACAGTTCACATATTGGAAACTGTCATTACTGATGGCATGCAGGGTTTTCCTTTGTGCAGAGACTGTCAAATCATTAATATTGCTTTCGTGCCATGTACTTACTTGCAAAAGGCTGAGGCAGTAGAGAAATGGCTAACAGGTGTCTGGTTTTGCTTTTTAAATGGAAACAAAGAAGATGGCACAACATTAATGATGTCTCCAACTGTCAGAAATGTCTCAGGCTTTTGTTTACCTCTCCACAAAGTGTGGATGGCTACTATTAGTCGGTGTTGTTGATGCTGCAGTTCTGTATTCAGCTCTCCAGGCTCTACCTGCCTACTTCTGCTGCTGCCACACATCACTTCAAGAATCTGATGAACTGTACCAACCTCAGATTAACCTCCAACCCCGTCCTTCTTTTTCTGCAATCCCAGACCATCACTGGAGGTGAGTCATGCACTCACACGCTTGGCACATGGGAACTGGTGCTCTCACACACACACACACACACACACACACACACACACACACACACACACACACACACACACACACACACACACACACACACACACACACACACACACACACACACACATATAGTGAAGTGAAGTTGTTCATTGACAGGGTTATAGAGAGGTTTAAATCCATCTGCCCTCCACTGTCAGACAGGCCCTGCTAAGCCGGGGGTTTAATAGACTCAGGCAGTGTAAGTTCATCGAGCAGTAGAGGTGGATATTTTAGGATATTCAAATGCAAGCACTCATAAGAGAGACGAAGCATTACAATCAACCCTAAACCTAAATAAAAGTCTTATTTTTTTAATTTTCAGAAATAATATAGAAATACTTTATTACAACAATTGCAAAAATTTAAACCTCTTGCCTTGCCTTAAAGTTGAAGTACACTCAAGTACAATTTCCATATCCAGAGTATCTTGTTGCATTTTTCTTTTTGCAAATCTACATTTGGCAAAAAACACTGGAAAGATTGGAGTGACTGGCTTGTGCGTAGCTTTTAATACACCTACAAATACATTTTACACAAGTTTAAATATGAATAAAGCAAATCTAATTAAGGTTGAAGTAGATATTTTTAAGATTAGCTTCACTACCCACTTCTCCTGTGAAAATGAAGATGAGTGATGAATTGGTGTTGGCAGAAGTGCAATCTGTGGTTTGTGTGTTAGCATAGATCATGAAGTGTTTTCCCTGAGGGTGTAAACAAAATATCACATTGGTATTACTACACGCATGACAATCAGATTAATTTATTCATCATTTGCTTCTTTGTGTAAATTTAGACTATACCAGACTGTTTATAATTTCCTACTATATTTTACAAAATACTCAGTCTCATTTAAACCTAATGCAGCCTTAGTTTATGATACAGTATGTAAAAATCATTATTCAAGGAAGCTCACGTATAATTTAAACTTTACTGACAAATTAGAGGCACAGTGCCTACCGAGGCTTAAACCGCAAAGTTTTGGCATTGGATTTGTGCTTTTGAGCAGTCGTTTATGTTCAGATTTTCTATTTTCAGGATAGGCACCACTTTCAGAGATATTTAGCTGAGAAAGAGAGAGGAAAACTGGAAAGTTCTTTCATGCCAATTTTGAGGCACTTTAGCAGCAATGCTGTGAATCAGAATTGGGTTATAAACTCAAGACCTTTGCTTCACATGTTCTTATTCACCCCCAAAATGTGCACACTTTACAACCAAGTGCAGTCACAGCCAAAAGTAAGAAAGATTGAAAAAAAAACTGCAAGAATGTGAAATTGCTTAGATCCTCCACTATATTTATTAATCTACACTCAGTTATTAGGTGCGCCTAGGTAAAATACAAAATAAAATAGGTGTTTCTATTACACCTCTCTGTTTGATAATAGGTGTGCCTAATAAACTGGCAACTGAGTGTATAGATGCGTTTCTGTGTAACGTCATCACAGAGATGTGTGCGCAACTAGGGGGCAGAAAGCAGTACTCTGTCTTTGTGGCATATCAGTTTATATGGCATATCTAGCAGCAGTATTGGGCAAATTACTCAGAGTTACTTTTTACTTATTACTCATTTAAAAAGTAACAATATTACATTACTTATTACTGGGTATTAAAACTAAATAGTCACGTTACTTGTTACATTACATTTACTTTCACCACCGCAACCCATCCATGAAAGTGACAGGAAACCTGTTCAGCAGCGCATTTTAGAAATGAATCCACTTTACTGGAACAATAATTAACCTGAGGAGTCAACAAGCAGCCGAACTGAAAACACTGCAGCCTCTCAGACCAGGGGATGCTGTATCGTATAGGCCATGGATATAGGCTATATAAAAAAACAAAATAAAACAAGCAGGTCTCTCCCAACATTTGAACTAATCGCTTATTCATAACAGCAGCAATGAGTAGGATTTTTACGAAACAAAAAGGTTTTTTAATGCCACTGGCTGACATTTACAAAAATCAAGCAAGTGTCTCCACATGCATTTATAAGAGAAGTATTCAGTGCTTTTACAAAACGCAAAACGTTGCTGAATATGGAATTCGTATCCTGCCATGAATCAAAACTGAATCCATAGCTTAACGGCACTCTCCCTGCCGAGTGGATGCTTCACTGGCAGTAGCGGCCGGAGTTTCACATAGCTGTGCTGCTTTAGCAGATGCTTCAATACAAAATTGTTTGTGGTTGAAAGCTTTTTGCTGGTCGCACAAAGTTTACAACGGAAGACAATTTTCTTTGCATCTCTGAGTGTGACACAGCTAAGTTAGGCCTAATGGAAGGACTTACAGCTGTGGAAAGAACGCCTCTCTCCCTCTTTCTCAATTCTTCCTTTAGCTTTTTGGCTAGCAGCCCACTTGAACAACATAAGGTCCGGTGTCGCTGACCTGCAGCGTAGTCACGCATGATATATTAATATGCGTAATGACACACAAACAAACAGATCCAACTCTGAAATGGCAGTTTATTATTGAGTCAACAAGAATTTACAAACAATGCGTAATCTACGTTGATTATAGTGGTTGACGACAGTCTTCTGACCGGCTACCAAAGTGCTTTTGCTCCCTGGCTGGTTTGTACACAAGAAACCCATATATATCACCAAATATTTGGTAAGTTAAATAAATAGTTAATAGACATTTTGGGATCACACTACTACACTTACTTTTGGCAGAGAGTTCAAATGAGACCACTTACATGTCTGTACGCTAAATATGAAGCTACAGCCAGCAGCCATTTGGCTTAGCTTAGCACAAATACTACAAACAGAGGAAGCCTGGATCTGTCCAAAGATAACACAATCCAACTGTCATCACATTTAAAGCTTACTAATTAACACATTATATCTTGTCTGTTTAATCCGAACAAAATGTAAAGTCAGTTTACTGCTTTATCTGGCATACTGAAAAAATAGTGGTAGCACAAAAAGAGAACTGTAGCTAACATTAGCCACAAGACTGTAGCCACAAAATCCTGAGCGTAGGGCTGGGAAATAAAACAATAACAACAATTTTAATTTTTCTGAATAACAATATAACAAATATTCAATAAATGTTTGATTTAATCTATTTCAATCACGAATGATTTAGCACTTTATTTTTCTATTTATTTTGTTGAGAAAAAGGACTAAAAAAAGATTTTAGAGAAGAATTTTACTCAGGCATATTTGTTGGAAAAGGATTTTATCATAATTGTTAAGTGATCCACTGTTTGGCAAGTTTTTGTCATGTTCTGACCATAAAGAAAAGTTTAAAACCACAATTTACCGTCTGGTTTCTTCAACTTTTACTCAGGAGGAAAAATCTGTCTTTAAACTTGAAATGTATCGGGATAAATATCAAGTGATTTATTTTTTATTCTGATAACATTTTTGGCCTCATTGCCCATCCCTACCTGAGCTTATAGAATTGAGGATAAATGCTTTTCTATTGGTAATAAATTGTGAAAATAAAACAAAACCAACCAAAACTAAATACAATGTCTATAATATGCCATCTCCCCATTCAATAAGTCTATTAGCTTACTTTAAATTGTGTGCCAAAAGCAACCATTAAAACTGATGATCATCATAGCAGCTGCCAGGTTGTACTTGAAAATCTCAGTCGCTATCACTATCATCAAGTTATTATTAAGCTATTAAATCAAATGGAAAATGAATGAATGAGCCAAGACCAAGTGCTTATAGAACTTAATATACACTTAACTGTAACTCTTTCAAACCTTTCAAGTAAATTGTAAGATGGATAGTGTCTGATGGCTTTGTATGACATATTCTCTTTATTTATTTTTCAAGGTTCACCTTTGCTGTTTTCATCTGAACCTTGACTCTTCTCCTTTATAGCAGTTTAATAGTTAAAAGCCAACTGCCGAATGAATAAGAGGATAGACACATTTCTTGGTAGTAAAAGTCACACTCAAAGATGAGTAGATAACCTTCACACAACAAAGGTGACTGACTTGTCTAAACTTCAAAACTGTGTGCCAAGTGTTAGCTTTCACACATGAGGCAGGTGTAACCCATGTGGATTTGCATTTTATTTGTTAAGACTGCCATTTTTCCTCTGGAGAAAAGGTAAATGCTGATAACACCCCTCAAGGACACCAAGCAGTAGTCAAACCAAGCGGACACGCAATAAGCCAAGACATGAAAAAAGATTAGAGCACCTTTATAATTGTCCCCCACAATGAAATTAGAACAGAGACTATGGATTGACCCCGGTCTGTCTATCCAAATGTCATGCGCAATATCTGGGATGCCAGTGATTGGATTTTAATCAAACTTTGCTTGCGTGTACAGCATGATGACTGTCATTGCTTCGTTGTGGCATTTTACAAATTACACCGATTAGTCAAAGTGGAGCAGTACAACAATTACATGATATTCACATTGACATCATGCGCAATATTTTGCATGATGTGTTGGAGGGTGATGAATACATTGTCACAAAAGGTAAAGGAGTTCAACATCTTAATACTCCATCTGTGCAACTGCCATCATTGCTGCTATAAGAATAGCATTTAGTACAGTGATCGAGATATCACATTAACAAAGAAGTAATACACTCATTAAATATAAACAAACAGTACATAACATATAAAACATGATATATTGAATAAGCAATACATATTATTTAGTGGCTAGGAAAATAGGCCCCAAGGATAAGTTAATATATTAATGGACAATGTATTGGAAGATATTTTGAGTCATACATATAATGACATGTGGAGCATATGAAATGATACAACCAATGAACAAATCAGTGTTTATATATAACAAATTATATAATGAACGTGCACATGAATATACTCATATCAAACGCAATGATGAAGAAATCATGGATAGATACAAATACATACAAATTTGATCAAACAAATAATACATGTATCACACATCATAATAAACATATTAAATGCATGAACCTGAAGCACATCTAACAGTTTAGTAAACAGACATAATTAATGAACTTTATGTACCGTACATGCATTAAACAATGTAAAACGTACGAACAGATTATACATTTAATGAAAAAATGATTGGACAATACATGCATACATCTGTTGTTTATCAGCCAGAACTTCTGAATAGCTCACAGTAAGGGGCCGTGACCGCTTGCCGGTGTCCAGGCATGTGTTAAAAGCCTCCCCACAGTGCAACATGCCCTGGACTCATTTCACACCCTTTTCTATTGTCACGGAGCCCAGCCATGTGTGTGTACATTTATGTTTGATATTTAGTTGTTTGTGTGGGATCGAGTGTGTACATGGTCACTCACATTTCGTGCCTTTTCCCTGCGTGGACAGCACATATGTCTCTGTGAGTGTGCGCGTGTCTGTGTTCAGGCTTGTCATCCTGGCACGGTGGCCAGCGTGATTTCTGTCACCCAGAAGATTCCTCGTGGTGAAGAACATTTTCCGCAGGCCTGCCCTTCTTTCCACACTCAGTGGGCGAACTTTTCAATAATCCAATTTAGAAGTGGGAAAACGGACTTCTGTCATGCCGTGCTGTTCTGAAAATATACTATCTTTCCATACTAATCTGCCAATGCAACTTTGTTTGAAAATGTTGACATCTCTTTCGATTATTCTATAAAACAAAAGTGGTACAAATGATTAAACAATTTTTTTATGTGTGTTTTTTGCTTAAGATGAGGACTACAGATTGATAGACAAACCAAGCAATTTGACAAAAGGGACAGGGGTCAGAGAGTATTTTGAATCATTGAGAGGTTTGTACAAATAACCTCCATCACTTAAGGGCTAGTTGTGCTGTCAAGATCTTTAAAGGCTCTTGTGTGTGTTAAGTGAACAGAAGAGTTGAGGTTAAATGTCATGGCTACATGGATACATCTTTTTAACCTCCTGTCCATTTCATTAGAGAGAGCAGTGAATCCATAGTTATTAATGATAGCTTAGATGCGTGTGTGTGTTTCTGTTGGATAGCATCAGTGTACATGTACGTTTTTATCTGCAAAATAAAGCGGTGCATCACATATTGGCTGTAGGCAGAATGAAATAAAGGATCTGATCTGATCATATTGGTTTGCCCCACCTCCCCAGGCATAAAAGATGGCTTCATAACTTTTAGCATGCTTTAACAGTTATTGCACATGAGGAGTGTTTTTCTGGCATGTTCTCAGTGACATTCTGCAGAAATACTCAATGGCGTTCATCCAGTTAGTTGTTATTCCTGCTAGTGTACTTGTCCCAGTGCTTGCACATAAAACATAGCTACAGTGGGGGAAATAAGTATTTGACCCCTTGCTGATTTTGCAGGTTTGCCCACTTACAAAGAATGCAACAATCTACAATTTTAATCATATGTACATTCTAACAGTGAAAGACAGAATCCCAAAGAAAATTCCAGAAAATCACATCATATGAATTTATAAAAATTGATGACCATCTGATGAGGAAAAACAAGTATTTGACCCCCTACCAAACAGCAAGTATTCTGGCTCCTACAAGCCAGTTAGTCTTTCTTTAAGACACAGCCCCAATCCCAACCAATTATCTACATCAAATACACCTGCCTCACCTCGTTACCTGTATAAAAGACACCTGTCAACACCCAAACAACCAGCATCCAACATCACCACCATGGGCAAGACCAAAGAGCTTTCTACGGACATCAGGGACAAGATTGTTGATCTGCACAAGGCTGGGATGGGCTACAAGAGAATCGGAAAGCAACTTGGAGAGAAAAGATCAACTGT
>NC_060165.1:9106270-9114827 GCF_021292245.1 Micropterus dolomieu | reverse complement strand
AAGAGTGGCTGAAGAAGAAGCACATCAAGGTTCTGGAGTGGCCTAGCCAGTCTCCAGACCTGAATCCAATTGAAAATCTTTGGAGGGAGCTTAAAATTCGAGTTGCCAGGCGACAACCTCGGAACCTGAATGATTTGGAGGCTGTCTGCAGGGAGGAGTGGGCCAACATCCCTGCCGAAATGTGCACAAACCTTGTCACCAACTATAAAAACCGTTTGACATCTGTGCTGGCCAATAATGGCTTTTCTACAAAATATTAACATGCTGTTTGTCCAGGGGGTCAAATACTTGTTTTTCCTCATCAGATGGTTATCAATTTTTATAAATTCATATGATGTGATTTTCTGGAATTTTCTTTGGGATTCTGTCTTTCACTGTTAGAATGTACATATGATTAAAATTATAGATCGTTGCATTCTTTGTAAGTGGGCAAACCTGCAAAATCAGCAAGGGGTCAAATACTTATTTCCCCCACTGTACCTTAACACTGAAATAATGTGTGTGTGTATTTGTTATTCCAATAAGTGATGAGAGTTTTATATTTGAGTTTATTCACATATTTGCAATATGTTGTCCTGTCCCACAAGAACATAATGTATTTGAACTTTTAATGTGTGATTCACACTATAAAATACTTTTGGGAAAGTTATTCTTTGCTTGGTAGAAGTCTTGGAGTTGGAGAAATAAGCTTGTGATCTGTATGACAGAAATGAAGTAAACCCCTGTGAGACCCCGGCAACCAAGGCAGGAGAGAAAATCTGGAGTGAATTTCGATGTTCTGCAGCGTCTGTCCCGAGACTTCAATCAGCTTGTGCACAGTCCTTTTCAAATAGCTCTTGTAATTCACAGTTGTATAATGGGTAGAGGGGGGATATCTCCTTGGCGCCAGTCAAAGGTGTCCTGTCTGCTTTATGTCTGCCCACCTGGTTTTGGCCATTTTGCCAAAATGAAATTGTCTCTCTGCTGTCATTACCTGAGCACCTCTCTGCACAAGCATGGGTTTGATTCCCTAAATCAAACCCACACTTCCAGCTTCATCTTATTTAAAATACTAAGCTCTTCTCTTTTTTGCCTCCTCATACACTTGACTCTGTGTTATGCGATGTGAAATGTTATGCTTTGTCTCTAAGGGGATCCCACCTGGGTTTCTCTTTAGCTTAATCCACTTCATTTTGCACAAAATGGCCCATGACGTTCACTTACTGCATCAGAGTTCAACAGCTACCATTATTTACCAAGGCTATGGCATGATTTGCTTAGGCTCAACATAAACCCTCTCACATTTGCTAGGGAAATCTCCTTGCTCACCACATCCTTTTGTGCTAAGGACCATTGCTGTCCTGCAGACTCCATTGAATTAACTCATAGCATTTATTTATGGTTATAGAAAGTCTGTAAACTCTGCATCTTCATATAGATAACAGTGTAATGCAAACTCTGTGATTTTTCCTTGGTTGGTATACTTACTCCAACTGTTTTGTTTTACATTTCCATAAACTTAGAGGACTTGTGAGAGACAGATTAAAAAAGCATAGTTAAAATCAAAGCAGCAGAGGTTATGAGAACTTGATTTTTAGTTAACTTCAAAAACACTTGATCCAACAATTCAACTTTTATTACATCCCTACTACATGTTAAATACTCAATCTTTTAACTCCATGCACCCAAATCTTTAAATGGTGGAAACTGAATTCTTTCGAATATTACTTTAATAAATAAATTACCGTAAAACTTTAATAGCCCAGGCTTTTATTAGCTAAAATGACTGAATTGACCCTGCCTATATTTGGGACAGGCCTTTAATTCCTCTTGCACAAAACTGAAATAGGCTACTATGAAACAGTTTACTATGAAACAGTTTATTTATTTCAAACAGAATATAACTTGTCTAAAGATTATTTAATAATATCAAATATTCAAATGAGGGGATTCACAACTTGGATTCATTTTAATGAAAAGCTGTTTTGATTCTTTTGATCGGTGGACCCTTACAGACTAAAGGAATATAAATAATCAATGAACGGACACATTCAGACTTAACAAGTGCTTCAAAGGTAACGTGAGTTAACACTTTTCTTTTTTTCATCTTGTACCATGCTGGTTACACCAGTAAAGCTATAAGAATAAGACTTTGGGGCTTGTTGTTTCTGTTAAATGAACTGAACGATTGAATTGTGGAGAATCTGATGATGTGTAGCATGTTCATACTGACATACTGATCACGTTTAAACATTAATAGTTGTATTAACGATTTAAGCAGCTTAGAAACAACTAAAGAGGGCAATTCGGCGGGGTTTAAGAGGTTTTATACATCCAAAGAACTTCTATAAAAACCAGACCAGGCATTTAATGGAGACCTGCGTTTATTTGTCAAAATGTGTTCCTACACCAGGCCAGTAAAGGAGGTAGGCGGCTATTTGGGACTTGGCTATTAACTGAAGTTTAACGGTAGTCCATCTCAAGCCCAATTTATGATTTTTTTGAGACTTAAGAACTCTCCCTCCACAGCCACAGAAAACATTACACAACTTTTTTCACAGGCTGAGTAGCAATAAATAAATATATAAATATAATACATGATAATGTCAAAAGAAACTAACAGTAGTAAATGTTTTATCCAAAAAACACTAATCAAACCAAATAAATGCCGTTATGTTGAGATCATGATGAGATCTTTAAAAAATATGAATAAAAAATGAGCAAGCAAATGAGAAACTTGAAAATAAATTGAATGAGATGAATAAATCAGTGCTTAGATGTGCGTGTGTACCCTCACTTTATTAAATTGTAGACACTTATTATTATTATTATTATTTGATTTTGAGATATTTTGTCCTCCTGCACAGTCCATACAACATAATATACCATGATTATCAACTATGGTAAAATGCTGATAAGCTGTAAAATATAGCATGATAACTCAGTAGTCTGCTAGCTTTGCATTTTTACCACCATTACTGATTTTGAAATCCGCTTATTTTGACTACAATAAGACATATCAGGGGAAGCTGCCCTGCGATTTTTGAGTTTGAGACAGTAAGTGTTAATAATTTATGTTCATTAGAAATGGCACAATAGTGGGACATATAAAGAGCCAATCTTTATTCATTCAAATAGAGGTCACCCACACTAGGTGTCTTTCTTCAGTAGATTATAAATTGCTTCTCTCTCCGTCTGTCTCCGTCTCTCTTCTTCCACCCACCACCTCTCAGCGTTTGAGAAAGTCGACTGAATTTAAATGGGATAAATCATAAATCTGATTAGGCGAATATTCTCTGTGATCTGGAGGGCAATATGGAAGAAAGGTGATGAATTGAAAATGATGAGCAGACTTCTTTTTTTTCTCCATCCACCCCCCGTCAGGAGTTTAGTTGAATAATTTACCAGCAGGGCAATAACGTGAGGTACTTCATTAGATGGAAAAGCTCTCCGGTGTCAACTGAGATGTCTCCTAATTGAGAAGCCTTTGATGAATCCCGATCAGGAGCGTGACAATTTCAACAGTCTCGAGACGTATTATAGTAACCTGTAATTTTGAACAATTGCCACAGAGGTTTCATACTCTTCCGCAAACATCAACAACGTCATTAACTCGCTATTAACGGTGGCTCAAAGTGGACTGAAGCACACCTCAATGAAAGTTTGTTTTAGATTATAAACTTTACCTTTAGCTGAGTGACAAGGGGTGTTTTTATGTTTTTCTTTAAAGACATCTTTGAAATCATTCTTATAGGCAGAATGACACGCACAAGACATTTTAGACCCTTGGGGAGACTAACAACACAACATAAATATACAGTACACTGTCTCATGTTGAAAGGTCAGTACTGTAAAAGGAGTCCTGAATGTGGCCATGGATTGTTGGCGTCTGACACCTCTGACACCACCTGTTTCCCAACAGGATCAAGACTTTTTCCCTCCTTCCTGCTATGAAAAAGAATATACTGCAGCCGAAGTGACTTGCCAATTTACTTCAAAGAAAAATAAAAGACTCATATTTAATCATAGCAATCCTTTTTACATTAGGCTGAAGATGCATTTCATTACAGGTTGTAAGGTCAGGAGGCAGCATCGACTTCCAAGCCTGATGACTTCACATTATTCAGTCTTGCACCATTAGCTGCAAAGGTTATTAGCTCAAAGTTTTAGAGCTTTATCAGAGTTTGAGGTTAATGAAAAGGAATGACATAAAGTTATTAAACGAAATGGGTTCTTTGCTGGCTCTGTGGCCCAAGATATTCTAGGAAGACTCCTTAAAGATTTTATAGAAACACAAAAGGTTTTACCGACTGACAAATGGTTCTGCATGTTCAACTGCAGAATAGTTTCATGCACTGTTATCTTGTCAATTTCAGTTATTCGTAGAAACCCTATAAGTTGAATAGACCAATGAAAATGCAGTCTGCTTTTGGAAACAAGCAAAAACAATACACTATAAAGCAGTGGTTCCCAACCAGGGGCACATGTGCACACACTTGTACAGTTGCCAGGGGGTGTGTGGAAAGCTTAAGCGGTAGAGACTGCAATTTCATTAAAAGATATATCCACATATCAAGTCAGCTGTAACACCTGGAAACTACATGTTGCTATTGACAGTGGGTGAAAACTAGTCAGCAAGCAAGTAGAGAGGTCTAAACAATTAGCAAAAAGAAATGGATAAATAGTTGAAATAGTTAGCTAAAATTATAGTTTTATATAAATTATGTCGAATTGGTGTTCGAACTCTTGGTGTGAATCTGTTCAAATTGTGGTGGGTGATGGCCCATAGATAAGATGCTTGCCTTTGGTGTGGGAGACCTGGGTTTGATTCCCACTGTGAGACATCCACCATTGTGTCCCTGAGCAAGACACTTAACCCCTAGTTGCTCCAGAGGCGTGCGACCTCTGACATGTATAGCAATTGTAAGTCGCTTTGGATAAAAGCGTCAGCTAAATGAATAAATGTAAATGTAACACATTTGGAACATGACGGATGGTGTTACTGAAGTGGCACTTTCATAAAATGCGTGCTTATCTTTCATATAACTTCTACATTTATAACTGTCAGTGCCGCTGAATTTATTGATAAAAAAACACATTTCTACATCCGTTTTTATCTAACCTTGGTGACCTTCTAAACCAGACTCAGTATCCATACAAAGTGAGGAGCGTTTTATCATGCCAGAGACACTGCAGAGGAGGGGCCATTGATCTGTGAAACCACGGTGTCAGACCTCTGCTCTTTGAACAGTGTGTTGACTGCAAGGCTGCACATAAATCATGGAAACGTTTTGATCCTAAATGTTTGAATGATGCATTTAAAAATGTAACTTTTCACTACCTTTCTATCTACTGTACTATGTGCAAAAGGGTTGGGTGACATGGACTGTAAACTTGAGGGTGTTGTGCTTAAATATCATCAGCCACGCACACTTCTCATCCCATACCTATTAAAAACCTGTACCAGTCAGTGGTGCATGAAGATAACATAATAAAGACTCATCTCAGAGTTCAAAGTAAAAAAGGCTCACAGCTAGGTTCTGTCATTTATCTTGGTGTGAGATGTATGGGGTCTTGGGGTCTGTTACTCTGCATACTCTGCATTTGTCAAATGATTCAAGGTCAGTGTGTTGACAGGGTGGCACCTTGTCTCTTGTCTTGTTTCAGATTTTCATTTTGATATGGAGAACATTCAGCTTGGGTAATGGCTTCTTCTCTGGTGTTCCTTTATGGTGTCTGAGGCTTTCAAAGTGGACTTGAATAGTGTTAAATGTGCTAAATGTGAAGTGGCATTGAGGTTTGTGGCCAGCAAACTTAAGGCCATGGTTTGCTTCATCCAGACAGGATGGAAGTATCTCCAAGGTGCAGTGAGCAAAAATTTGCAAGGTTTTCAGAAAAAGCTGTTTCAACCTTTGTTGCAACATAATGCAGCATTATTCAGTAAATTGCTACTTTGTCCAGTCAAATACATGCAAACATTCCTTACAGATTAATGGTGTATTTATACTGATTACCTTGTGATTGTCAAGATAGAGGATAAAATTATGTGATCACTTTTCATCCTTCCACATAATATCATAAACCACTATTCAGTGTTTATTCTGATAAGCCTTCAAACTCAAGGATGTTACACTCAAAAAAAGACCTTCCTGGATTGTATTTCATCGTTTCATCGGCACTTGAAGAAATACCAGTTCATCTCCCTGCATTTTTATTTTATTTTTTATTTTTATTTTTTTTACAGGAAGCTGTTTCCTGATTACCTGGTAAGGCCATGTTCAAACAGGGGACTGCAAGGCAGCATTGCACATGGATAAGAAAGGGTGAGAGAGAAAGAGAGAGAGTAGTGGTGACTGACCAAAATGAAGAACTTGGCAGGAATCCAGATTGTTTCCATGGACTAGTTCAACAAAACACAACTCGGTCGCAGCACTGCTTTGCCCATGGATGCCAGTCGACCTTGCTGGCAAATTGTCCCATTGCCTACTCATGGTACTGCAACAAACAAGTAAAAATCCTCTGTGGTCCAAAAGGCATTTTCCCCGTTACCATTCTAAAATAGATGTCTGTAAAACTATTGACAGGACAAACTGAAAAAATTTAAATTATTGCTCTTTGGATTACGCATTTTTAAACCATAAATATTCTATATTTGCAAGACCTTCCCAGAGAGTCTGTCGAACTGTGTCTCCCCTCTTTAATCTTGATAGAACCCAGTTGAGGTGGTTCAGGCATCCAATTGAGAGTGTGCTTCCCAGTGGAGGTGTAATGGGCATGGCCACCTGTGAAGGAACCCCAGGGTTGACCAAAGACTTGCTGGAGGGAATATACCTCACAGCTGGCCTGGGAACACCATGGGATCCCACAGTTGGGGGAATTTGCCCCGCAGAAGCATGTCTGCTGTACCTTGCAACACTGAACAGTACTAGCGGCTAGCAAATGAAGATGTGAATAAATGGAGTCCCTGAGATACGCAATGATTTGCCATCCATCCATCCAACCATTAATCTACTCTTCAATGCCATCCAATACATCTAAAAGCAAGAACCACATGAGCTGTACACATTCCAACTTTTCCGCTCCCACAGCGCGCACACACACACACACACACACACACACACACACACACACACACACACACACACACACACACACACACACACACACACACCCTCCATATCGCCCACAGAAATAGCGTCACAGTACCCGGTGCATTTGAGCCACAAACCCTTCTATTTCTCCATCGCTCACTCTTGCTATCCCTCCATCACCAGCTGAGCGCCGCGTCGGGATGCTATCACACCCCAGGCAATCAGAGATACAGTCATATGTCACAAATAGATGTCAACTCTTATTACAGTGGGGAGGGGGTTGAAGGCAAGTGAAAACTCACTTATCAGAAAGGACATAGCTGTAACATAGCCGCCCCCCCCCCCTTCCCATCTCACTTTCTCCATTTGCTAGGCCCGTGCTGGAAATCTCCTTCTGTCCTTCACAGGTCAGCGGTATTTGACCAATAACACAAATGTAATAACTCTCCCCTTTGCTCTTCTCACCACTGTCCCAGTTGATTTAATGGACCTGTAAACTGCAAGTATAGTTTATTCAATGTTTTTTAAAGAATGGGAGGGGAGCCTGCAGGTATGGGAAGGACATAGTGGGCTTCATCTGTACTTTCATAGGGTAGCCTTGACTATTATCAAGTTATTTGGTGGAAATTGGTATGATTTATTGCTCGGTGTTAGTTCCGGCCTAGTTTTGCAAAGTTAGTATAGAAAAGTTTTCATATCTCTTATCATCTTTTTCCATTTATTGCATTTCCTGTCGCCTCTAGGTGTTTTGTGTTGAGAGTGTTTCTGAAACAGGGTTTTAGGGGCATGTTTGTACAAGCTATTTTAAAATTGTAGCTAATGTAGTGTTTGGTAACACATGTCTGATTCTTTTTCATAAGTGTGGACATGTGTTTTATCTCTTGTATTAATTGATATATTTTAAAGGATGAATAATGAAATATATTGACAGCCACTCAAGTGACAAATTTCTGTTCTTGCAAATCTATGAACTCTCCACCAAAGTAAAACAATCTGACACAACGAGAGAATAAAATCCATATCCAATTCGTTGTGGTAGAAATGTAGCGGCCATTTTATACAAAAGTACACTGGATCTGAACAAAATCAAGGACTTACGTCATAATAATAATAATAATCCTTATTTGTAGAGCACTTTTCAAAAACAAGTTACAAAGTGCTTTAACAAGTGTAAAGAATAATACAAAAAAAGATAAGAGCATGAAAATTTAATATAAAATTAGTAAAATACAATAAAATAAAAGGGATAAAATAAAGTCAAATAAGATCGGGAAAAGCTCTCCTATAAAAGTATGTTTTAAGAAGGGACTTAAAAGAGTTCACTGACTCAGCCGACCTGATTTCCTCGGGCAGGCTGTTCCAGAGCCTCGGGGCCCTGACAGCAAACGCTCTGTCCCCTTTAGTTTTCAGTCGAGACTCTGGAACAGACAACAGACCTCTGCCCGAGGATCTCAAGGTACGTGCTGGTGCGTATGGGACTAAAAGGT
>NC_060165.1:9104473-9106170 GCF_021292245.1 Micropterus dolomieu | reverse complement strand
CTCTCTTGCAGCCACGGACCACCACTTCAGCCCAGGTTGACTGATGCTTCGGAGTCGAGCAGGATGAAAGCCTGGGAAGGCTAGAGGGGTCCCAAAACACGGTGTCCTGGATGTTAGCGGTTGCGCTAAGAGAAACAATCTGTTTGGCTTGTACTGAAGCTACATCCATAAAGCCAGTCAGCAGGGAATCTTTCTCTTTGAGTTCCTCTGAAAGTCGTCGGATGTCTTCCATAAGGTCAGCAATCTTCTTGTTCGCTTTCTTAAGGAGTGAGCAGTCCTCATGGGGCATGGTTATCTCGGCTAGCATAGTCACCGGAGCTTCTTTGCGATCAGTAGCGTTGATCGCGTTTTTACGGTCATCTATCTTAAAATCCATGTCGGATGACTAAAATCCTTAACCCACGTAAAACTTAAATAAAGTTAAGTTAAATAAAAAGGATATAAAAAATGTAACGAAAAAAGAGTGGATTAAAACTGGATAAGAGTCCGGTTTAAGACGGAGCTTCCGACAGGTGGCTACAGACGCCAACGCATGCGCAGAGTGCAGATTACGTCAGCAATTACGTCAGCAATTACGTCAGAGATCTTGTGACAAGATTATGCAAGTCATACATCATACATGCTTTATCGTGCATTGACTTTGGTCATCCATGCTGCAGCCTTTGTAGCCCGGCGTAATAACGTGTGAAAACAAATACTGTATTTGTAGCTAATAAAAGAAATTCAGCTGTATAGCACTTATAGTCACTCCATATAGTTTATCTGTATTAAATCCTTATTGTGGAATCATGCAGCATAGACATCTTTCACTGCAGATACAATAACATTAGTAGATAGTAGATTAGATATATAGATTTCCCTTATACGTTAGATCTGAATCCAGCAAGGGAATGGTGTACCAATAACAGCGGTGTGGACCCGAGTCACAAATATGGTCACCTAAGACTCGATAAAAAAAAGAAAATCAAAAAACACTTGTAACTCCACTTTGGCTTCAACATCAATGACTCGTTACTTCACTTGGTTTTGAGCTTTTTGACTTCAACTGACTTGATACCCTCCTCAAGCCCAAATTATGAAATAAAAATGCTGGATGGGTGAAACCGTCCATGCTTTGTGAGAAGCTTTCTTGTCCTCTACCTGGTACCTCTACCAAACTGATAAATTAATAGATCAACTTCCTTAATGTTGTTGAGTGCACTCAGTTCAACCAATGAAACTGTCCGATTGTTCTGTTCTATAGTTTAACTGAGTAATCACTTTACCCCAAAATACCACAAATATGGCAACACATACAAATGACCGCTTTACATATTAGATGGAATCATGCCATTTAGCCCAGATAGCTGCTCTGTCCTGCACATGAGGCCAAGAACCTCAGCTGTTGTCATTTTCACTTGTGACATGTTTCAGTGTATTTCAGTTCAAAAACATAAATGAGCAGTTAGAGACAATTCTACGAGGGACTTCAAAAATAACCTGTTTTTAAAAAATCATTAAACCTTTTCATACTTTTTATAATACTTTTTCTTCACCTAATAAAATATGAATAAATCCTTTTCTCCTCAACTCTATTCAACCATTCCCTCCCTCCTGTATAATCACCATCACCATCTGTCCATTTCTCTCCTCTGTGGCAGAAGTGGAGGCTCCTGGACGCCGGCTTCGTCTGGAGAGATGGGGGGGGGGGGGGGGGT
>NC_060165.1:9088275-9104453 GCF_021292245.1 Micropterus dolomieu | reverse complement strand
CGGGGGGGGGGGGGGGGGGGGGGGGGGGGGGGATCACCTAGCGAGGACTAGTCAGCCATCAATCTCCTTCTCCGCCGTTCCTTCGTTCACCCTCTCCTGCTCTCCTTCACTATCACTTCCTCTGTGTCTGTCCTCTATCTCCGTCTGTCTGTCTCCCCCATTTCCCTCTCTAATCCCATCTTCAGTCAAAGCTGGACATGTGTGATGGCCATCCTTCCTCCTTCATGCCATCCAGCTAGACCAATATAACCCTCCTCTCAGCCCTCTCCTTATTACTCCTCTGTCTAGATAGGATCTCCAGGAGGCTTCAAGCCATTGTATTTCTCTTGCTCTCTGTCCTTCGGTGACCATCTTTATAGAATGGATCCGGATGGGAGATGGCTTAGCTAAAGCCAAAGTGGAAATCCTCAACTGATGGTTTCATAAGGAGGGCTATCCTAGCTTAGCTGCCACTTTGGGTGTACTGTGCCTAAAACCCACTTTCAGACAAGACTTACCAGCGTAGCCAAGCAAGATGATGTTGGTTGAACTGTAAGCCAATCAAGCTGCTTATGAAAAACCAGGCCAAGATCCATAAAGATAAAGTTGTGGATTAGGTATAAACCTTGTTAAACACTTAAGGGTCTCTAAAAAAAGGGGATCGGGTTATGGCCTCCCTTTCAGTGGCTAATGTCCATGTATGGAGCCTGGGGATCACAGAGGGGTTTTAAGCTAACCTGTCAGCCTAAATTAATGAGGTAATTAAGGGCTCAGGTGGAATTAGCAGTAGACACCTTAAGTGCCCTCGGGCAGTCAGATAGGCAGGCAGCGATGTAAAGCTGCAGTATAGCTGGTGCACAGATGCTGCAATAGAAAGCTGTGGTGAAGAGGAAAGGTCACAGACAACTGTTGCTCTGTAGAACTTCATGTAGACTATACTGAGTTGTTATGGTGACAGTCTGGTTGGTTGGCATGCCGCCATCGTTCATGATGACAGCGGAAAGATTTAGTCAGAAAAATCTCAGCAGTTTGTTTTCCACTTCAGGTCAATGGTGATAAGGGATCAGGTAACCATAAGGAGAATTTAGGAGGCTCTTTTAGGGAGTTTAATGTGATTATATTACATAGACTGCTGCAGTCATAAAATCGTCCAATTTAAAGCACCCATAAAAGACTCCTGGAATAATATTCAGATGATGGATCCTTAATACTTGCTCTATAGCTCAATGGCTCTTCCCTTTCGCCAGGGTTCTTATGCTACTTCTTATATTTAAATTATAATCCTGAAGATTTTAGTTCTGGTTGATTTGTCAATACATGTGGTTACTGTGGGTAACAGCGAGTGCATTTTGATTCTGTAGCAAGCACTCCTTGACCAACTACTTTGTAGTAGGTGTGTCTATTTGCAGTGCAGCCAAACAAACTCGCATTGTTTTGATAAGGAAGTCATCAAAGTCATCAGAAGAAGTAATTGGTCTTTTTCCATCTTGCATTGTTTTCCACAAAAGAATAGGATACAGTAGAATTTGTTACGTTGGTTACGTTTTCTTGTTTTGTAGACGCATTTTTGAGAAACGGTTGCTAACCACAGTGACAAATACAATGCATTTCCAATGATTGCGTCAGTAAAAGCCAAAACTTTAAACAGCTCTAATACAACATTTGGAGAGTTTAGCAAAACCAAGTAGCTGATTTTTGGAAAAAGGAGACAAAGACACACACTCTGTCTACATCAGTGGAGCTGAGGTGGACTAACTAAAGAGTTTTAGGTTCCTGGGAATCACAGAGAACCTGTCATGGTCATCTCACATCTCCACGCTGATTAAGAAATCACAGAAATGGCTATATTTCTTAAGGAAATTTAACAACGCAAAATTCCCGTGGCAAGTTCTTGTTAACTTTTACGGTGAGCAATAGACAGCTCTGCAGCGGGTTATTCAGACTGCCCAGATTATTATTGGTACTCACTGACTAACTGTCATGAAAAATATTCTTTATTTTTATGACTTATTAATCACAATTTACCATGTACAGTATAATTTTGAGTTTCGTATATATTTTCTCTTGGATCCGTTTCTGATGCCCATTCCGGACTTTGTCAGATAATAGGGCCCCTAAGTTAGCTGCATGGCTAACTCTAGCAGCAGTTATGACCTGATATGTAAAATATATTTTGCACCCTCCACAAAAAGAACAATGTACATTCTCAATAGTATGAAACATTTGTCTAATTCATTCACCTTTGTTCACCCCAGATGAGCAGCCCTCCAAGTTTTGTGCTAATACGTTGTATGAGTTTACACCTTCTTAAAAATTTGGAAAAAAAACTTAGGGTTGTAGACTTGTGTATTGGACGTCTCGATCTTTCAAAAGTTATCCTCCCTCAAGTAGGACCAGTAAAAGTTTGGCAAAGGGAAATGAGTATTCTAAAGTGGTGTTGGAGCATGTCTGGGGGTCATTGACATGAAAAAGGTTTTTAACCCAGGCCCGTGACCTATGCAGATTGTTTCACAGGTAGCAACAGCATAGAGATGAGGACTGGAGTGACTCCGCATTAGTGGTTGAGTCAGCCACCCAGATGGGTTTTTAACCTGCCGTTTTTCTAATTCAAAACACTACGGGGAGCCTTTTTCTCAGGCAAACACGTGAAAGCCTTATTACATTGACAGTGATCATTTTCTGTCCATCGGGCAGAGGTAATTAGGTTCCCTGCTCACACTGTCTCTTCCACTGTCAATGATATCTCATCAGAGAGCGCGCACTATGTAGAAACAGGAAAATGAGTGATTATTATAGAGAACATAGCCTGTGGGTGTTCCTATCAATGACATTCACTATCCATGCATTCATGCATGCGTTCATGAATGCGTCCTCAGAGACGTACGCAGTGCACTCAGAAATAGACATACAGGAGAATTACATTATTATATTGAAAAGTTTAGGATACACACCAAAGAATACAATGTGATTTCAATACACTTTTTTTTTTATTCAGCGAATATCTCCTCATGGTCCGCTAGCTGTCCATTCTGTAAATAGGAAACAAACAAAGTGGCTCGGACTGGGCTACACAACACTATTCCAGCGGTTCCAGCCATGATTTGTGTGTCAGATAACGTATTTGCCCACGGACATTCAGCTGACTTTCTAGTTTGCCAAGATACGCTGCTGGAGTGCCAAGTTTGTGCATTGAAAGAAGCACTTAACCTACACTGGCTACATTCAATTGAAAATGTGCTGTGGTGGAAAGCCGATGAGGGATCATATCCGTGTCACAGTACTGGTCATCCTAAATCAAGGGGGAAAAAACCCAGATAAAGGACAGAAAGAAGAAAAGGTAATACACTGTTTTTCTTAACTTCTTAACTTTTTGTCTTTATTAATCACATACACAACAGAACAACTGGTACATTGCCAATGCCTACCCACCACTGAGATTATTAAGGAATTACTATCCGTACAAATCCACACATAACATGGACTACAATGTGCAGGGCTTGACGAATGTCTATTTACCAAGATTTCTTTTCTCTCTTTTTTAAAATGTTTCTGAAAGTCAACATTCATGTGGCAAATTTCCAAACATCAAGTAATCTAAAAGCTCAAACAAACCTTGTGAAGGAGTTGGCAAAAAAGATCTCCAGTGAATAGTGATGCATTTCATAGCTGCCAATTATGCTGGATATGTTTGTCATATGAACTCCAACCATCTTGTCTAGTTGTACCTAATAATAAAAGTCAAGGATTTAGTGATATCTTATGACAACAGATTTCCAAAACAAGGTGAGAAGGTCACAGGATCGAACCTATGCAATAAACTACTTATTAAAGATGACATTTCACCATTCCTCTCATGCAACATTTCTGGTTTACCTCTAAAGATAGTTGGTGGTAGAAAATACAAAAATAGACTAGTCTAGGATGTGGTTTTGTACTTGTATACAGTATGATAGTGGCTGCAGCAGGGGTTGTGGGTTGCGGGTTGCTGCTGTTGTCGCCTTCGCCCTTACAGTGTGTCCTCTGGTGTCAGTCACTAGTTTGGTTCCTGCAGGTTTGACTCTTCTCCTCTAACACATGACAAGAGACCTGCCGTGTACTCTGTTGGGCTGGCTCTCTTCTCTGCTCCCTCTCCTGTCTCATGACTCTTTTCTCTTATCCTGGGGTTATCCACATATGACACCTGCCAGTGTGGCACAGTAGAAGGAATCCGACATTTCATTCTCGCCTGCAGATATGACCTCTTCTCCTTTCTCACCTTAACCTTGAGTGTTTACACTCATTTGCGACCTCTTGAGTGTCCACAGTCCAACCCCCCCGAAACACAATCCAAATATCAGAGAGAGCTATGAAGTTAGACCAGCGTGAGACCACAAAGCTAGGGGTCATTTTTTTTTAGGTTAGTGTGAAGTACTAGCTTAAACTCAATTTTTGTCACCCTGTCTTGCCCCATGTTTTAGAAATGTCCGGGATGAGGCCACAGGGCACATGTGAATTTGTTGTAACTGACATTTTCTGCACTAGTATTCTTCTTCTTCTTCTTTTTTTCAGGCTCACTGAACTGAGGGAAAATGACATTTAATTACAGGAGAGCAGTCACGCAGTTCGGCTAATTACGATCCCAGGAGTTCAGTCATCATATCTAATTAACTTTCACTTTCATGAAAGCTTAATGCAGCACCATAGCTAGGCACTGCATGTGCCACACTTCAGGAATATTGACAACTCTTTGGAAATTAATTTCAAAATAGTCCCCCACCCCCCCGCTCTCTCCCTCCATTCATGTCCAAAACATAAACAGCAGAGAGCCATTGTTTTTTTTAAACATAATTTTACCTTTGATGTTCGTTTTATTTATGGGATTATAGAAGATATTCATAATTGATCCAACCCTGCATTATGCTTAAATAGAAATGAATATAATCAATCACTTGGACGGTGGTGGCAATTTATAGCCTTATTGATTGTTAAAAGCACACTGCATAGTCTGATTCACATTCATTATGACACTCTCAGAGGACAATCAATTCATTATTATGCTTGCCCTTGACCACATTGTTAGTTTACTTTCTGGGGCATAATCCTCGCAGTGCATGTGTGCATTCATTGGTGTTGTCATTTTTCATAGATGAATCGGACTTGAAGACTTACTTCTGGCCTGTTTTGTAGAGTCATGTTATAATCATTTTTGACTGCACAATTTTTATATTTTTATTTTACTTTAATGCACATGCTAAAATGCATAAAAAAATACCTTGTCTTCAAAACCTCCCCATTGTAAAACCGCACTTTGCCACGCAATGGAATACAATTTGACCTCTACTCGAAGAGGCCCTTTTGTATCCATTTGTTGCCGACCGAGTTGTACACGTGTGTGTTCTGCCTCCTACTTTATATGCTGATGTTGTTGAAGGGATTTGTGTCTTTCTCTGAAACCTGAGATCGCACTAGAGCAGAAACCAGAGTGCTAATTGGTGGCTTGAAATCCCGTCAGTGTAGCCGCAGCTCTGTAAAGGTCATCTCCACTCATAAAATGGAGTGCTCACTTGCTTTTTTTATTAACAGGGCTGACAAACTTGGCCCAGAAAATAAAATCAAGAATTGTGCAGAGGTATTGCTGCCCATGGTCCTGTTTCAGTCAAAAAGGTTAGCTACTCTCCTTGTCTCTTGTTGCTTGAATAACCATCAGCATTGGATGTTTATTTATAATAAAAATGTGTTAGTGGCTAGTAATAACTCTCTGCTCAGAAGTATAGTCTGTAAATTATGAAAATATTTAATGCCTGCCAAGAGTTAGATGAGAAGATTGATACCACTCACATGTATGTACGCTAAATTTTAAGCTACAGCCTAGGAGACAGTTAGCTTAGCATGATTGACATTTTGGGAAACGTGCTTATTCACTTTCTTGCCAGGAGTTAGATGAAAAGATCAATACAGCTCAGAGTGTTATTGATCTTCTCACCTCATCTAAGCATATTTCCCATCATGTCTTTTGTTATGTATTTAGGAAAAGAATACACAGATTAAAGGTGAAAGGACAACTGGCACCACTTTTTGTTAGCTTGATATATCTATATCTATAAGTGAAGTGATAACTGTGTGATTGAATTTACGCTTGTACAGTAACCCTCATTATAGCTGTTTATGTAAGTAAAGTAAAGAAACATGACATCTATTTATATTTCCTTGAATGTGAAGCTACAGCTTGGAGACAGTTAGCTTAGCTTAGCACAGAGACTGGAAGCAAGGGTGAGCAGCTAGCCTGACTCCTTCCAAAGGGTATAGATCCTTTTACCAGCACCCCTAAAGTTCACGAGTTAACACATTACATCTCATTTGTTTAATCCTTTCTATGGGCGGTTATGAGCCAAACGCTTTGATGGCCAGGATTCCAGGCCTAGCACATCACTGCTCTAAAAAGAAATAGTCTGGCACATAACCTCTGGTTTTTGCCTGAGCTCCCATTCTTTATGCATACCTGAGCCAACTGACTCCTCGCTGTACCTTCATATTTAATTGACAGATATGAGAAAGATGTGTTCATTATTCCTTTAAACAAGTAGGCTGCATGCAACTTTAAAAGAATCACCTGTGTTGTATTCAAACAAACACCCCCTACCTCAGAGCTTCTGTATTATAATGATGACACAACATGCCAAGCACATAGTTGTGATTTAGCATTACACTTACCAGTGGCCCTCTAATTCTAGCACCCCACCCCCTCATCCCCCACCACCACACACACACACACACACACACACACACACACACACACACACACACACACACACAGTGGAGACGTGAAAAATGTTAGTGGCCTGCCATAATGCTGCAAACATCAGCGAACCCCACAAGGAGGATTAATGCCTCGTCTGGCTTTTATTATGCTGTCCTGCCGTCCTTCGCAGGCTGGCCATTCATCCTTGTAAGATGTCCATATCAGCGCTCAGTGTGGTCGCATACGTGCGTTCACATGGGTGTCTACTTGTGTGTGTGTGTGTGTGTGTGTCCCTGTGTGCATTTACATGTGTTATGTATGGATGAAAGTGGTTGCCTGCTGCCTGTGTGAGATCTTAAAAGTTTATCCCAGAGGGGGTTGGATCACTTGTACAGTCGCGGGCTTTCCAGGGCCATGTCTGCCTTGTCTTATCAATCTATCGACGTGGCACCTGCGCTGCCGGCTTCGGTAGGAGGCCAATGCAGTAGACGGCTCGGGGCCCCACCGCAGAGGAATACTAATGGGGATGCAGATAGCTTTTGGTTTGGCCACCTCAGCAGACATTGATCCCCCTGCGGACTTCTACATTGGTGACAGATGGACTGTCACCTCTGAATGAGAGGAGATTGGGACACGTCCGCTCACATCTCCCTCTGCGGGGTTCACTCGCTGCCTGTGTTCTGTTCGGCTCTGTGCATGCCACTTCATCCCTCCGTCCTTTCTGTCTTTATGCTCCCGCCTTACTCCATTGCCATTACTCCTTTTCCTCTCTCCCTGCAGCAGACATACAGTGAGAAAGTCTGTCTCCAAACACAAAGGTTGCAGGTTAAATCTCTGCAGCTGCCAACTGCCATTTTCAGGCACCAAACCTCTAAGCCTATTTGAGATGTTCCTGAAGATCAAATACATAAAGTCACGGAGGGAACATTTTCAACTAAAAATAACTTGACTGGCTTTTTTCATTTAATTAATAAAAGGAAGGAGGCGGGAGAGTCCTCTCTCTGTCACTTGAGAGACAGACAGAGCGATAGAGGGGTTGAGAGTGAGAGGTACATGATGAAGGCGTTTTATAAGGGCAGTGTTCAGTTTCTCCCAGCTGTGTGGGACAGAATGTGTGTCCCTGACTTAAAAGTGTGTGTGTGAGAGAGAGTAGTTTGGTGCACTGACCAAGGTGAGGGTAAAGAAATATATATACTCTTCCCATTTTAATTTCTGATTGAAGGAGGGTAAAAATTCTTTTTAGTTTTTTTTTACAATAATCTGCTGAAGGAAAAAAGTTTCTGCTCACTTTTAATCTGAATTTAAAGCGTGGACATACAAGCAGGAATTTGTGACATCACAACAAGTTTGGATGCCAATTGTGGTCCAATATGCAATGAGGAAGAAGAGTTGCTTTTAAGAAGTTTTACCACATTTTTCTGTCTATATCATATCAGACACAAATTATTATTTAAAGCAGAGCATTCTATGTCTTTAATTATATGTAAATAAATGTAAATGCTCCGTACTTGTATAGCGCCTTTCTAGTCTTTTCGACCACCCAAAGCACTTTTACACTACATCTGCAAACGGAAACTAACATTCACACACTGAGCCCAGGTGCTCAAACATTCACACACATTCATACACTGGCGAAACAGCCGCTAGGGGCAATTTGGAGTTCAGTATCTTGCCCAAGGACACTTCGACATGCAACCAGGATTGAACCGCTGACCTTCCAATTAACGGCCAACCCGCTCTACCTCCTGAGCCACAGCCGCCCCATATATATGGAGGAGATCCTTAAAATGTAACATAATCAGAACTGACAAGTCTATTTTAACGCAAATTTGTTTAATATTTGATCCCTCCAGCTTCTCGAATGTGAGCATTTTCTATACTCTTCTGTTCTGAATTTGTATGTATCTGAGTTTGGCACTATTGGTCAGACCAAAAGTGCAATTTGAAATGTCATTTTGGGTTCTGGGAAATTGTGATGGGTATTTTTCCCATTTTTTTGATGTTTTATAGAGCAAATGTTTAAACAATGAATGGAGAAAATATTCTCATCAACAATTAAAAAGCCAGCAAAATAGTAATAATGAAACAACAGTTTTAAACCAGGACCACTTTTGAAAGGCATCCAAACGTCTATACTTCCGGTCCGGTTTATTACGATTTGATTTGATTTGAAAATGTTATATAAACCTTGAAGTCAACCCCCGCAAAAAAAAGAAAGGGGATCACCTTCAGGCATTTTCAGATCACCTGTTGAGCAGTTTTGGCTTGAAACCCCGGAACCGCTCTTGTCTCCAAATCCCACTTATCAGACACTGTTGCCTGGATCGTACTGAGAGAAGCTATGCAAATGACTGGGAAGGAAAGGCCAGATCTAATCTTAAGGTTTATTCTAATTAAAAGTGATTTACTTTCCCCGCCATTCCCTGAGAGGGAAGCTTAATGTCCTGTTCTCTAAGGAGATGGCATCCTCTAACTCAATTAGGTAGGAGAAGATGCACTTGGGTAAAGTTTACTCTGGATGGATCTGCTTAACATGCAGCGTAGGAGCACACAGTGAAACCTTTAGACTTTATACAAGGAAAGGACAGAGAAAAGTCAAGGTTAAGCATAGCGCCGTTCTGTTCCACCTTGTCTTTATATGGCAGAATGTGACAGCTTAATGTGTTCTTGCTCACAGGCAAACATAACCTCAGACTCCTGTTAAAACGGGACCCCTACAATCCATCAAGAACGTTTTTTTGTAAGAAAGAAACTTTTGACTGATTTTCTTCTTTTATTTCTCTGAAAGAGAGGTGGAGGCAAAAAATGTCTCCTCAAACAAGTTTTTAATTAAAACAAGTGCTGTTTGGCAGATTGGATTGAATTGCCAAGAGGAGGAATAGAACCTAAAAACTTTGCAAGGTATTCATTCTCACGGAATACTGAAATTAGAAACCTGAGTCTTTTTCAAATGTTTCACTCCAACATTTCACTGGAAACTGAACTACCGACCTCTTGATGCCAAGACCACCAGTCAGTCATTCAACCACTCAATGTGTGAAAGTAATGAAATCATTAATTTGTAGTATAAATTATCTATGAGAACAAGAGCGTAAGGTTGGTTCTAGTATTTTTTTCCTTACCATAGATCCTGCAAAATGTTTGCTTTATATATTTGCATTTACCCCAAAACAGGGCTTGTATCATACATTGTAGAGTAGTAGTAGTAGCAGTAGAAGAATTAAGAAAAAATAATATATAACATTTATATTAGAATTTCAACGTAAAAATGTCAGAATGATAAGAAGTAGGCAACTGATATTGTGTGTCCTCTCTGTCAGTCCGTTTGGGCTACACAATTCCTCCATATCCTGTCTTCAAACCATTAACTTATTGTTTTTCTATCAACTCCAGACGCTTGTACTGTCATGGGTCAGGTCATGAGGTCATGATTTTGCCATGACCTGAGACCCTTCAACTCACCAAGACCTTTTATACACTTAAATATAGATTTTGTGAATGAGAACTTTATAGAACTGTCAAAACGTGTATTTTTGGAGAATTTGACAGCCACTCATTATATTTTAAGTGTGATGTGCCTATTTTATTTAGTGCTCTTTGATTGAACTATTAATTAGAATTAGAAGTGTGTTTCTTGGATCAGATAAATAATTGATGTTTTGGTGACTCCTAATGCTGTGACATTTTAGTAACATTCCCCTGTGCCCTCATCACATTTTGTATTCGCTTAGAAACACGCACCAGTTACATAATTTTGAGTTTTTATTGTGCTAAAGCAACCAGCCAAGTAATTATGTGGTCTAACACATCAGTGTCCCTCCAATAAACACCTCCGCTGCAGCTGTCCATCTTCTCTCAGGCACCAAACATGGATTTGGATTTGTTCTGTCATTAAAATCAATCAATGAATAAATTACTAAAAGATCTGATGCAATATGTAGTCTCCCGGATACTAGTCTCAATCACTGGTAGAGGTATAAAAATATCCCAATTTGGTGTCTGACACCAAATGTTCAGTTTTCGTCTTTCCAAATCAATAAACAAGACTGAAACTTTAATATGAAAATGTGTCTCTCAAAAAACCACATACTTTTACTGTGACATGCTGAATAAAAATGATGAAAAACCTACAGGAAATAACCACTTTGATATAGAAAAACTGTTAACGCATAGATGCTCCATATCTCGTTTGAGACCTGTGTGTGTGTTTTGGTAGCTCATGTTACGCTCAGATACACCTTGAGAGCATTCATGTCAATCATTGCCATCAGATGGAGAGATGACATATTGGGTGAGTGAGCATGCTCAGCATGATGAAGATGAAAGCTGGCATTTACTTTGTGTGTGTGAGAGAGAGAGAGATGTCATTGCAGTGTTTAACAAATGGTACAGGTATTTCAGTGTAGAATTTATTTCAAGTGTGTGCAGTAATTAATGTATTTAGCTGCTGGAAAGTACTACCTTTAGTATTTTAAATATTTTCAACTTTATATAGCCGGGTTTAATGTAAATCTGTTGAGATGTAATTTTCGTAGGTTTTGTATTGTTCTCAAAGTTGTGTAAATGTTAATATATGTGTTCTTTTGAAAGTAACATTGTTTAAGTCCAAGTAAAATGTGGAGCAGGTTGTTAAGTGGCCCGTCACAGTCCTACTGTTGTGCACTTTGGTCACAAGGTGGCAGCATTGAGTAATATTATTGTAACTTCACCTAGCGCATTATGGTCTTTCTTCCTGTTTACGTGCAAACAACCTGGAGATTTGCAGCGTGGGTGGTGCGTGCTGCGACTCCATGGTGTAAAGTAGTAAGCAATACTGAAATTCATGTCCCAGTATTTGGGGCTCTGTGCACTCAATTTCATGGTAATGTTAGCATGCATGAAGCCACACCGTGCTATTGTACTGCGTTACTTGAAATGGTACAGGTTTTACAATAATTTTAACTCTGTTTAAATATAAATGACAGTGTGTTGAGTTGTCTGGGATGATTCTCAGTTAAACCAAGGACGGTTAAAATCATGGGAAGTGGACTTGGTTGAAGATACTTGAAGACATTTCAGATGACATCTCCAGTTCTGGATAACTTGTACGGAATCCCAGCCATTTAAGTTCTTAATAACGACCCCACAGAGGTTTAATGGCTGAGATTCCCTACCAAGCTAAGCTGTCCTTGATTTTAACCTTCCTTGGATAGTGTGTTGAGTTGTGCTATCTCCGGGAAGTTCCACATGAGTTTGATGAAACTTGGTGAAATGTGGTATCATTTACAATAATCCATTGTATGTAACCAGGTTATTTTTGTGGGTTTCTTTTTGTAAATATGTTTTTTAGAGTAGTTTTTTATGTGATTTCTGTTGATAGTCATACCCCACTGCCATATTTTGTTTTCATTGTGTGTTTCACACTCAGCTACCGTAGATCGCCCTTTGTCTTAACCTGTCAAAAAAAAGAAAAGAAAATGATTTTGGTTAAACAAACAAACAAAAATTCTGCTCAGGGAAAAAAAACCTGAAACCATTTCAAAACTACATCCAAAAATATAATTACACACTAAAACTGAACATGCCACTAATAGTGGACACCTGAAATTGTCTGGTTTTGAAAACTGTGGAATCCCCTGGGAATATTTTTGGGCTTAACATACAAACGATTGCTAAAGCTGACTCAGTCAAGAATCAGTAAAAAACTTTTTCAACACGATAATGCAACTTGAAATGGGTTCCAGCAGACGGTTGATATTACTCATCATATCTGCAAAACTTAGGCTGAGACTGATCTGTTTAGAGTTTTGTTTACAAAGATCTAACGCTAACTACAGAAGACAACTTCTGGTGTGTTTTTGTGAACTCTGCTTACAAACATACTTATTCCAATTTTAGCCACATTTTTCTTACACAGATATTTATGCTTTCATGTCTTCCCCAAGTAGCAGCAGATTCTTGAGTGTCACGTGAAGAAGTAACACATCGAGTTATTGTCTGAGAGAACAGGAATTTAATGTTTTTTATTAAACAGTTGTCCGAACAACAATTGGTTTAAATACAAACAAATATTATCTACTATGTGATTAAAAAGAAGAAATTTAGGGAAGATGCTCAGCTCTGAACTATATTTCCATCATGTTCATTGTGAATGCAAATCGACGGGTGAAATGTGCATTTCCTGTGCAGGCCCCTTATTGACGCGGGCACCATTTACCGCTGTCACCCCCCCTCTCACCACCACCACCACCACTTACTGAATAAAGGTCAGGCAATCAGGCATCTGGAAGGACAGCTAATTTGTCATCCCTCGACAAACGTGTCAGCGTCCGATCTTGTCCGCAGGGCTTGATACCGCAACAAGCCGTAAAGGTTAAGAGATTCAAAGAGCAGCCCCCCCTCCCAACTCCTCTTCCCCGCTCGCCCTGTCTCCATCTCAACAAGCAACATGCGACAGAGCGGAAAATTCAATTTTGGATTTGATACTGTGAGAGCTACGTGGTTTCATGGCTGTAACTCTTCAGAGTCTTTAGGCATGTCGTCCGCCTTGCTCAGTTAAACTCCACAGAATGCCCCTGGATCGAGACGTTGCTGTATTGTACATGTCATTCTCAGCTTATGCAGCGTCTCATTCAACTTATTATCCCAACAGTGACATGACAAATGTCAGCTGAAATTGAGGAGCAATCACAATTGTAGTTAGAGCTTAATTTGACTTGTACTGACAATCTATGTAGATAAAGATTATCATTCAAATCAACAAATAAGCATCGTTTTTAATTGAAAATCAGACCAGTAATTTTAAATTTGGATTTGAATGCAGAATAAATGCAGTCATTGTAAGCAATCTGTCAAACTAAGCACGGCCTTTGTGATTATAGAGGCGTTACAAGCCGTCCCTGTCGTCCCTGAATGCATCCTAATAGCCTGTTTAGTGAGGCCATCTACAGCCGCAGGTGTGTTTCCCCTTCCGATTCCCAAGAGTGTAAGTGACAGAGGGTAGACAGAGACAAAGACTGAGGCAGAGACATGAAGGAGTGACTTTGATCAGGTGAGTTCACTAGGCCTATGTGTGTGTGTGTGTGTGTGTGTGTGTGTGTGTGAGAGAGGAGTGTTCAGTGTGGGAGAATGGAGAGTCAGGCTGACAGCTGCATGTCAGATTCTCTTAATGTAAATCCTTGCCTAGAATGACTCTAGCCTTACAGCACACACTCTTGGGCACACACCTGAGAAATTAGGTTGTGTGCACAACTGTTTTTGCATGCAGTGTTGCTAACCAATCTTTGTATACTCTCCATGGATCACTACAACATGCAAGATGGTTGTAACAGACGGAGGCAGGTGAAAGCATCGGCCGGTTCCTTTTGGTAGTGTATCACTATCTAGCCTATATGTAGTGTAAAGTTAGTGTTTTGAAAACCACCAGATCACGTCATGCTGATGTTTAGGTATAATGTTGGTCACCATCTAAGTGTGTTAGCATGCTAACATTTTACAATTAGCTCTAAACAGAAAGGATAGCTGAGGCTTATGCAAATGTTACTTTTGCAGGTACTTAATCTTGAATCTGGTGGACATGAATGTGTGTTCTACATTTCATGGCAACCTGTAGTTGTTTATTGTGGACCAACCAATGAGTAACCGTCCATGCCTACAGCCACGCCGCTATGCCGCTACATGGCTAAAAAGTATAGCCCAACACTGTTATGTTAGTAAAAAGATAACAAATGTGTTGAGAATATTTCTTAGGTGTCTTAATTGATGTAACAGGGAAAGGTAAGACAGGTCTAGCTTAGAGTAATTTAGCTGACCCCATAAGTGTTTGACATTATAGCTTTAGGTATTTCTCACATGTACTTGTCCTCGTCAGGAAGACAACAATAGACTGATTAGTTAGAGACAGTAGCTCAGACATCAGGCTAGCAGATATCAGTGTTCTCTGGGAATCTTACAAGGTTGAGCCATACAAGAATGTTTACAAGAACTAACTGGCTCCACAGATTAGAGTACAACTCTTGGATAGTGAGAGATTCCAATATGATGAAGCATTGGAGTCTAAACATCAGATAGTTGTTATAGGTGAAAGGTGACCTAATAGAGAAACCTACAGCCAATAGGGGGAAGACAGAAACATAAAAGGGACCACAAGATGTTATCCTTCTGATTTGGTGTAGGCATTTGACGTGTTCACATGTTGTATGCTGGCACTGTATCTCCTCGGCCAGTCTCAATAAACCATGCTATGTTAAGTCTTCATCAGTCTCCGAAACTTCTTCACACCTAAACCTGGCTCACAATCATATCATTTCAACAAAATGTATTCTGTAATCATTTAAAAATGTTTTCATCAGAGTAACATTATCAGATACACAGCCAAAAGTGATCTACCAGTGTAACAATCTTTCCTACTGCCAATGGTCAGCTGGCAGTAAGCTTGCTAGCAGATTAACTTGCTAGCACTCAAACTGCCTCTGGACTTTCTTCAATTTTTTTGTTCCTTTGTAGCATGACAAGGGGTCCAAAAGAGTCTGGACTGCAACTAACACCCATTCTACTCCCTCTACCACCCTCCTGTTTTGTTTGAAGCACTTTTTTTTTTTTTGTGGTTCATCAAGCTTTTTCTAACCATATGGGTAGGAATGGGCAATAAATTAGCATTTATTGACTGTCAGCCAAATGGTACCATGATAAAAATGCTAAAATGATCTTGTCATATTGTTCTTTTCTTATTTTTAAGCTTAGACATTTTTACTTTTATTCAACAGTTGCTAGTAAAGACAGACATGATAGATCCAGAGTCAAACTGATGTTGACATTGCATGGAGTCTTCTCTACGCTCTGTAGCCATATCAGCATCATACTAGTAATAATAAACACTGACTGCAAACATTTTTTGTTACACCTTGCCCTCCAAAGCTTCTGTACCTTTGAACCACGTTTCCATGTTTCTCTTTCTTGGCTTCTCACCTTCACAGCAACCTCTACTCTCAAACTCTACTTCTTCTTCATGTGTTGCACTGACTATGCCCTCAGTCTCCCCCGATTCATAGCCTGTCACATATAAACTGCCATCAAGCCACCAAATGAAACCATACCACTATATCTTGTATTGCTGTTACAGTGAGGAAAATAAGTATTTGAACACCCTGCTATTTTGCAAGTTCTCCCACTTAGAAATCATGGAGGGGTCTGAAATTGTCATCATAGGTGCATGTCCACTGTGAGAGACATAATCTAAAAAAAAAAATCCAGAAATCACAATGTATGATTTTTTAACTATTTATTTGTATGATACAGCTGCAAATAAGTATTTGAACACCTGTCTATCAGCTAGAATTCTGACTCTCAAAGACCTGTTAGTCTGCCTTCAAAATGTCCACCTCCACTCCATTTATTATCCTAAATTAGATGCACCTGTTTGAGGTCGTTAGCTGCATAAAGACACCTGTCCACCCCATACAATCAGTAAGAATCCAACTACTAACATGGCCAAGACCAAAGA
>NC_060165.1:9061101-9088175 GCF_021292245.1 Micropterus dolomieu | reverse complement strand
ATAATTCCACTAACCGTGTTTGGAGGAAGAAGAATGATGAGTACCATCCCAAGAACACCATCCCTACTGTGAAGCATGGGGGTGGTAGCATCATGCTTTGGGGGTGTTTTTCTGCACATGGGACAGGGCGACTGCACTGTATTAAGGAGAGGATGACCGGGGCCATGTATTGTGAGATTTTGGGGAACAACCTCCTTCCCTCAGTTAGAGCATTGAAGATGGGTCGAGGCTGGGTCTTCCAACATGACAATGACCCGAAGCACACAGCCAGGATAACCAAGGAGTGGCTCTGTAAGAAGCATATCAAGGTTCTGGCGTGGCCTAGCCAGTCTCCAGACCTAAACCCAATAGAGAATCTTTGGAGGGAGCTCAAACTCCCTGTTTCTCAGCGACAGCCCAGACACCTGACTGATCTAGAGAAGATCTGTGTGGAGGAGTGGGCCAAAATCCCTCCTGCAGTGTGTGCAAACCTGGTGAAAAACTACAGGAAACGTTTGACCTCTGTAATTGCAAACAAAGGCTACTGTACCAAATATTAACATTGATTTTCTCAGGTGTTCAAATACTTATTTGCAGCTGTATCATACAAATAAATAGTTAAAAAATCATACATTGTGATTTCTGGATTATTTTCTTTTTTAGATTATGTCTCTCACAGTGGACATGCACCTACGATGACAATTTCAGACCCCTCCATGATTTCTAAGTGGGAAAACTTGCAAAATAGCAGGGTTCAAATACTTATTTTCCTCACTGTATGTGAAAATGTCAGGTGTGCTTTTAGCAAGGGGATATGTGCAGATCTGCTTAGTAACAGAGACAAACAGATAAAGTTTGTGTATCTGCTAAAATCTATAGATAGCGGATGCACCACGGGGGGTGGCGGAGTCTCTCAGTTGCAAGTCACTGTTCTGAGCTAATGTGACTGCAGGCTCTCCTGGAAAGTAAAGGAGGGGAGTTGAGTGGAGAAAGAGAAAAGGCGAGTTGAGTAGGCGAGGGAAGGTGGATGTCATGCTGAGAAGGTATCACACTCATGTGAAGCCTTATCAGGCCCAATCTGCTTCACTGTGACGCAATGTACGTATTTTGTGTCTATTTAGAATTAAAGCTGTTGCATGCTCATTGCTGCATTTCATTTTGCAGCATAATAGAGGTTTCCAGCGGAGTTGATGAAATGGTGCTAGGAGGTGTGGAAAGTGGCTCCTGGAAAGGTTTGCATCATGTGTTCTTTGAACATGAGCACAATAAAGCAAAGCCATCAGTAGCATCAATGCAGGGTGAGCATTCCTTAATATTATTTATGGTGATCCAGCTTGAAACCGAACAGACGGTAGCCGTCAACAGTATGTCTGCATATTGTAAGCAAAGCAACTGATGATGCCACAAATGATCATGTGGTAGAATAATGAAAGCTGCAGAACAAAAAATGAACATTGCAAATTTTTTTATGAGCTACAAAATGTATCTAAGAGAAAATATGAATACAAAAAAAGTAAGGTAGCTGCAAGGGAAATTCGATTTCTGGCCAACATAATGCAGGCCAGGACTGCAACTAACAATTCTTTTTATTGTTAATTGTTCTGTCAGTTTTTGTGTTGATTAAAAGATTAATTGTTTGGTTCAGAAAATGTCAGTAAAAGGGAAACATGCCCTTCACAATCTTCAGAGTCCAAGGGGGCATCTTGTCTTGTTTTGTCTGACTTGTTTTGTCTGGTTGATATATTTAAAAAAACAAACAAAACAGCTGTAGCAATATCAGAAGGCTGTTACAAACTGATTGTTGTTGTTTTCCTGGACGTCTATGTCAAACATACTAAATACCAACACTTTTCTTGAGCATTATGTGGATAAGCAGTTTTTGTATTCTGGCCTCTGCATCACCATACATGTAACTTTATTAACTCACAATTACTAGCTGTAATAACTTTGAAAAGAACAATGACTATGCTAATTTGTGCACTTTACGATGCGTTTAGCAGCAAAATCCAATTTTGTTTGTCACAGTAGAAGGGAAAAAAAAACCTGATTGCGTTAAAGATTGTCCGCCCGCCAATTTGATACTTATTATTATTATATTTGATACATTTGTAGCTCTAGCACTAATGATGATGCGATCGACAGGATGTATTTCAATGCCAGTGCATGATTGGCTGCTGATAGATGATGTCGCCCAAAGGGTTCAGCTGCAGCCATCTTCTCCACGCCAGAAGACAGGAAAATGATGATGTGACTTTCTTGGGTCAGCCAAAATTAATTATAGGGACCAGGTTCTAGGGTTGTTGGAAGTGCGGACTCATGATTTGTTACAGGCTGTTTTCTCAAACCAGCGATCTCCCCTCAGTGGGCCCAAGCTTTCATAAAATAGCCTTGTTTAGGAGCAGCGCAAGTAAGTAGCGTTGTTGAGGGAGCTTTAGCGACTGTGAAATGGTGGCTAATTTGGGGTAAAGAAGCATGGCCTTTGATCTTTGCATTGAATAAAGCTGACTGTGCCTGCCTCAGCACCCCTTAGGCCTCATTGTCAGCCTGCCAGAACGTCATCTTTCTCCCATCACTGAATATAAAGCTGTGGAATACATCATGCAAATAATCAGGCTGGAAACAAACACAAGCAGTGCTTTCCCCCAAAGGAAGAGGCAGCCATCTCTAATGAGCAGGGTAAAATTGGAATATTCATACCTCTTCCCTTCTGCAGAAACGATTGAGTGATTCCCCCCTCTCCCCGTTGTCGCTCTTCCCCACTCCTCTCTTGTCGAGGCTTCTCTTCTCCCTCTTTCATTCACCGTTCCCTCTCTCTGGCCTTCCCTCTCACCTCCTTCCCTGTTCCCACTTCTTCATCTTCCTCTTCTTTGCTATCCGTCTTCCTGGAAGGTAGTGATAAACAGTAATGTGAATAGGCAGCCAGTGATGTTGACAAAGCCGTTCACAGATTACGCCCCTGGATCAGAGTCACAAATCTGCCAGAGACGAGACGTTTGTTTGTGGGAGAATCCGTAATGAATGCAAAGAGGAAAAAAAGAGATTATTAGGAAGGAGCCAGAAAGACTTTTTCCCCCCCACCTCAAAAATGACTTAAACAAGTCTGAAATATCTCTAAATTTAGACTTAAGATTTCCAGGCCTTCTCCCACATACTGGATTTAGTTGTCAGAAGTGTTGTCAGAGTCTTGTCTCATGACTCTGAGTCTCATCCCACTCAGACAATGGGAGGTCTAGTGAATGATATTCAAAAAAGGCCCACTTGCAAAGCAGTTCCAGTTCATGTTTGTTTGGGTTTAAAATCAGAGTTTCAATCAGTGTCAGCATCACAGCGAGAACTGCCATAAAATGAATATGGAAACAAATGGAACAGTGGAAAGCATTACAAAGTAGTTTATAAAACAGGTAGCTCAAATCAAGCAATCTGATTGGTTCATAGTAGTGATATAATGAGCGTACACAAGAGGTATGACGTCGAATTCCTTCGCACAGATCCGTATCACTCCGCGACAAACAGGGCTCGAGTTATAATCTGAGCTTCGTGGGGTCTCACGCCCCATTTACACCTGGTATTAAAATGCGATCTGATACAGATCGCATTTTAGTGGAGATAAATAAATAAATAAATAAATAGAGAGAGAGAGAGAGAAATCATTGCTTATTACGTGATTCAACATTTCCCTCTCTCACACACAGGAAAACGCACAAACACACACACACACACACACACACAGCAGTCCACTACTTGCCCCAGATGTCTGCGATATTGTAACAGAGTTTAAGTTTCAGTAGCCTGTTAAAAAACTATTGCTCAAGGAGAGACACAATTCCACCCATTCTGGTAGGTAAAATATTAAAGTGTTATTATTTTACGCACTGCTGGCCGCCGGCACACAAGAGCAAGCATATTATAAGTTACCAAAGTCAATCTACTGACGCTGGACAGTTTTTAGTGGCTGCACAATAAACGACAACGTGCATAAATAAATAATTCTAATAATTCTAGCCTTTGATGTAAGTTGCTTAGCAACCGTCATAGGCCACCGGCAGCCTGGTGGAACTACTTTTTGTATTCATAAAGAAATGTCTGATGATGAAATAAAACAAGGTCAAATTGTAGTGCATCTTTTAGCTTACTTTCTTTTTGCCACACTTGGTAACTGTTTTATAAAAGCAATAGCTCACTTCCGCCCGTGATATATGCTTATTATATCACAGTGAAGGGGCGTTGTTCGGACCGATGGGAAGCAAACAACTTAAATAACTAAGACTTGATGAAGAAGGTTTCTGTCTGTGCTGTATACTGACCCCAGACTGCATATCTGCCTGTAACTGAAATTAAGACAAAATTGAGGTAGTGAAGGAAGATGAACAGCATGATGTACCTGAAGGCCAGCGATGGATGATGTAGGAGGAGATGGATTTTTATTCCTTTCCTGACCACCTTTTGAGGATGACTTAGAATAGGAGAAGAATTATCCCTCCTATAAGGTACAAAAGTTTTGTCTTCTTAATTCAGAGAAGAATATCACAGTAAAATGTAAGTTGTCAGCAAACTCTGCTGCCAATAAGTGGAAGCTTGAGATCAAACCTTTAAAAGAACCTTGTATGAGAACACCTCAAATACTCCTTAATAGGATACGATCAGGTTTTTACTAAATGTGCAGTAATAAAGTTACTGGTATACTTTCTGTCACCAACTTATGGCATGCAGTAATTTAAGTTAATCTTTTAGGTGTGCTATGAAGGAGCTAGACCGCCTTTCCCAGATACACAGGAAGTTCTGTTCTGTTTTTCAAACCAATGCAAATATATTCTTATATATATTTTCTTGTTCTACATTACCTACGATGTTTACATATGCTAGTAGCTGCTAATGTAGCCACAAGGGGCTAGTCTGAAGCACAGACTACTGCGGGCTACTTTTTCAACTTGAGGCATTTCATAACTTTGTGCTGCTCCCTCTGGAGATACATATGTGGTACTCCCCAATACTTGTAGATAAACTTTGATGTATAAAACTGTTGGATTTATCCAAAAAAATCTGTTACCATTTAGTTTTTGTTGACGTCTAACAAACTAACCCATTTCCTTCCTCTTTAAAGAGATAGTGATTATAAGGGAAGTGATTATAATCCAATACACTTCTAATGTAGTAAATATTGCCTCACAGTTTGCTAGCTCCCCATTTTGTGTGTGCTCTGAAAACAAAATCCAGTTTTCCAACAAAGTGGTGTGGATCTTGCCGCACAACATTTTTCCAGCCAATGAACAACAGTTAGTGCTCGTGCACAGGAGTAATGGGGGGCAGTGGGAGAGAGAGTTCTATACACCAGCACATTTGAACATGCTGGGCTCCAAGCACTGTGAAGAAGGAGAGATGGCAAAGTAACAGCCAAAGGGGAAAAGGTCTGAAGAGTATAAACAGAGAAGAAAGTTATATGACCAGGAAAGGGCGACGGCGTTTGAACACTAGAGAAACCTTAGAGGTTTGAAATTTGTGGGGCAGAGCTCTGAGGGAGCACTGAAGGGATGGTTGTATTTGTTTCGCAGTTGAGTTCAAATCTCAACAATCCTTCTGCAGAATCACTTACTCTCTCTTTAAATCATGCATTGTATATATGTTTGCTAGCTTGCAGTTTTCGCCTACTACTGATCAGTAGAATAGTGTGAAACCGGCGGCCGTAGTGTATATTGCATTCATATGTATCCTAAGCACTTACACATTCCATAAAAACAGGGAGCCACACACAGAAAATATAGATTGAAAACTCAACCACATTTGACATAACTTCCCTTCTTTTTCACTAGACTTATTAAGGTTCTCAGGAACAGACTCAATTTGGAAAAGTAGAGCCAGATATGTATATCTCTGTTTTCCCACTGACTGATGTCCCTTGATGCCCCTCTCCATTACTTACTGTAATTACGCTCCAAAATGTTTTTTAATCTGTCCCCTGTGCTCGTCTACTTATTCTTCCAAATTCACCCCTCTCACATGACCAATCTGTGGTCACATGAATATTGCAGGTCCCAACCCACACAAGTGTTACTCGCTTGTTATTTCAATGATCTAAGAAGCTTATTCTCATGTTACAGCCACTGTGTCATTCTGGATAAGCAAATCAGCTAAATCCCTAAAATATGAGAGTACACCCGTAGAGAAGGCTGGAGGTGAAGTGAAGTGTTTTGCTGAAGTTAGTAATGAGATGTGAGGTGGGCATTTGGAGGCAGGTGGTGTATTAAAAACCATTTGGCATTTGGGACAAGCAAGCTGGCTGTGATAACGAGGGAACAGCAAGAGACAAGAGGGGTGTTAGTGGCAGGTCGAGTAGCCTAGAGTCTGGGGATTAAGGAGGGACATTTTAATCAAGGTGTGTGCAAAGCAGAAAAAAAAAAAAACAGCCTTTGATATGTGCGATATCATCATGTTGTGTTTCTTGCATTTCTGGAGTTCTAGTGAGCCTGAAGTTGACTGAGACATGTGTCTTTTTCCTTGTTGAATGACAAAATGAGAGGTGTTGGGCAACTTACTTGAAATCATGAAGTTATTACATATTTTTTTAACATACATATATATATTTTGCTTTACTAATAAATAATTCAACAGCAAATGTAATTGGTTACATTACTTCCCATTGCTCAGCAGCACAGTTCTGTCAAAGATACCTTTTAAAAAAAACAAAATCCTCTGCAACCACATGTCACTTGTTCTTGATTTAACACACGTAGGAGTAGAAAACAAGAAATGGTGCTTTAAAAAGCAGCCCACATTTTGGGGGTATGTACTGCCCATCAACGGCTAGCTTAAAATTAGCCACGGTAATTGCACATCGGAGCAAAGAGCTAACATTAGCTTAGTCCTGGTAACTGCACGCTGCACTTAAGTCCCATCCTTAAAGTGAAACTATGGGGTTGACACACCCTCTAACTGTAAAAAAACAAAAAAAACATAAAAACAATTCAGGCAGTTCTCGAATGCAAGCTTGCTAGTAGCTAATGTTAACAAGCCAGCTAACAAAGAACACAAAACGTGTATATACTAGGAGTCAACCTAACACATCAAGGACCGCTCTATTAACTGAATGCAAAGAGACCGAACTGTGATATCAACCCCTAGTAAGACAGTGAAGAAGTTAACACCCCCCCGAGTAATTACATATTACTTAGTAATGCATTACTGCCCCAACACTGAAAGTGAGACTGCTTGTTGACTCAGGGAATAAGGCTAATAGGTGATGCTGTTCCTTCCCACATGATCACTTTCTATCCAGTTTGTAGGCTACTTCTAGAGAAGACCATTAGTTTTCTTCATCGCCAGACTGTTTTGTTGCTGCTGGCTGTGCAAATCGTCAGCAATTAAGTCGACGATTTGTCCCACTCTTTCTAAATTGATGACCTTTACTTCTGCTTAAAACACATGATCCAATCTTTTAAAAATGTCCCTTGTCTGATGAAATTAAATACATTCTGTCCCGATTTCATGGAATAATAAAAGGAAATTAAGAAAAAACATTTTGAACATGTGCAAAATGAAAGTTGTTTTCATCAGATATGTAGTCTACTGGTTATGTCATTTAAAAATCTGTCTGCACTATTTTAATACAAAAGCGTTGTGGAAAATAAATGTACAAGTGCTATTATACAGAGAAATGTGACCGCAGCCTCTGATTATAACCTTGTTGTAGAGTTTGTGCCTCATCACTAGTCTTTGGATTGCCATGGGAAACTTGTGTATTTAATAACATCCATGGGGGAGAATAGTGTTGTTGACACTGCTTGTGGATGAATATGGAGATGATAAAATTATCTCTGTAGGGTTCTAGATTGTGGATTTGAATTGCAAAAGGTAATTTTAATTCTATTATTAATACTATTCCATTGGAAAATCTAATGAGCTTTAACTATCAGAGGTCCTAAATAGCAGAAATTGTGGTGAATAAAACCGTTTTGTGTCATAAAACACTTTTGCTTAAATTTAAGATGATGTATTATTCCTTTCACTCTATGTAGCTATGTTTAGCCATTAGTTCTGCACTCAGTCCCTGTTTTATCAGTACAAGTTTCAACAGCTAACCACTTTTTAATATGTTTTAATATTTAATAGTCAAATTGTTATCTTCTTTTCTTTGCCTCCTCAGCAGTGTTACACTTCTCCACAGCGGTGATGGCATCTATCATCTATTTCTGGCAGAACTGTAACTGCCACTGTACATAAAAATCTGAATATATTTGATTGGTGGATGTTGTTGCCAGGCTGCAGAGTTGGGTGTAGATGAAAAGCACAATGCGCTGACATTCTTCTTAACTTTGATCATATATTTGCTTGCCTTCCTCCCACAACACATTTTCTTTTGTATCATTGCCTGGAGGTTACTTCTGATCAGATCTGTTTTGCATAAATGTGTAACAACATCGCTGCATCCTTGATTTCTCAGTATGAGCGCTGTCTCCGTCTCCACTAATAACGTGTGTCTATAAACAATCACTAATATGTTAAATATGTAAAACAGTTCCTCTGCTGACTGTCTCTGCAGAGCATGTCTTCATCCCACATCATATGTGATAATATTGTGCTAAATGGCATCGGTTAACACAGTCATTTGAAGTCAGTTGGCAGACTCATTCTGGTAAAATGTATTCATATACATTGAAATCAGATTATGACTTGCAGTCATTAGCATGCCCAGCTAACTAGCATATTACCAGTAACAGAGCCTTACTTCCAAAGCCAAGGACCATATTGTTTACTGTGTTTTGTTAACAAATCCCTTTTCACGACTAGCATAGTCGCACACTAGCATAGCACACTGTGTCTCATAGTGTGGAAGCTAGTCCTGCATGCTATCAGAGTTTAGGGTAGGCTAATGTTAGCAGCTTTGTCGTGCTTTTTATTAGGGATTGACTGATGTGTTTTTTTCCAGGCCGATCCCGATTATTAGTAACCAATTAGACAGATGACCGATATGTGAAACCGATATACATTTGCTGTAAAATGTTTAATCTTGGTGTCAAATTTTTAATAACACAAACTCCAACACAAAACTTTGTTGAAAATAACAAGATTAAAGTTAATTGTCATGTTTAATCTTTATAAAAAAGTAAATTAAATGAATTAGAGATTCATCCCAGAGATGGACTTGTTAACTATGAGTGATAAATTATCATAAACTTTGTCTTTACATGCTAGCATTTATATTATATTGTTAGGGTTTTATTGATACATTTATTGATACTATTTATTGGTTCTGTTCCATAATATAGAGTCTTATTGGTTTTTCATTACTAAATAATTGCATTTTAAAAATATGTTATTTAAAAAATTCAGAACAGTATTCAAATTTAATATTTTATTATAACTAACTGTTTTCAGAGCAACAACAAAAGTAAAGTTTACAGCTACAAAGGCACTATATAAAATTAGTATCTCACTGGAAACAAATGGAACATGTTGGTGCTGGTGTCTCTCAACAAGCAGCTGAGTTTGCAAAGAGTTGCTAAATGTTAAGGTATGTAGCATCTCAGTTAAACAGGCTACAGAGATTTCGTTTTAGCTTGTTTATGACAAACTAGCTATTAGCCGAGCTAGCACATGTGCTTGTGTAAAACCAAAACACAGATGCGGTGGATGACACAGAGCACATTAAAAGATCGCTTGGTGTACTGATGTTTCTGCTGCACTTGCTTACAGAAACGGCCATAGTTATGGTCACCTTGTGTATGATCTCCACTAACTAGCTCCCCTCGATGTGTGTTTTTGCAGAGCTCCGCTGAGAGAGAAGGGGAGGGGCTGCAGCGTGGCTCGCTCGTTCTATTGGCTACTTCCGCACAATAGTCAGTGTTGATAGGCTGTTACTTGTGACTTGTAACCAATCAGCTTGTACTATGGGCGGTACATCGCTCCAGCTCACAGAGTGGTGAGTACAGACGGAGAGAAGCGGCTGCATCACAGCCAAAGAGCGCCAGTATATTGGCTATTTGTTTGTAAAATGACCGATGCAGATTATTGGAAAAATGCAATGCAAATACAATAAAAAGCAGTGGTCAACCAATAATCGGCGCCGATAATCAGCCAAGCTGGTTATTGGTCGACCCCTGCTTTTTATTGTATTGGGGAAAGGTACACTCCAATAACTTCAGTCAACGTTGCTGTTAAAACCTTTTCTCTTGGATTAAAAGGTGTTAAAAATTTTTTATATTTTTATTTTGTCATCATACACTAGGCCTAACTAGCTCTATATTGCATTCAAGATCAAACTTGTTTCTTTGTTTCTATGTCTTCTACATGGATCATCATTGGTGAGGATGCTAACTGTTTGCCTGTGAAATGCTTTTTATACATTCTATGGTGACATGCAGCTCTAGCCTCAGTGTATATTTTTTAGTTAGTAGCCATCAAGTGTTCATTTAAGACAAAGTAATTGTTTTAATACGAGTCAAGAGAAAACATTAAAAAGAAGACAGTGTTTTCAACCAACTCATGGAGCAAAGTTTAGTTAGTTGCTAGCTACAGCTAATAAAAGTTGTCAGCAGAAGTTGTCATAATCGAGGTTGCCAATTAGAAATAAAAATCCTTCTTTTGTCTGCCTCTGTCTGAAATCAAGAACCCTCTCTTTCAAAAATTACAATGCATTTTCAGTGTTAAATCTGCCACTGTAAACTACATATGTGCTTTGCATAGCTGTTACTGGTACCAGGACACCAGAGCTAATAAAGGGATGTTCATTGTCTTGGAAGCATGGCCATTGTTTTTAATATCTTGATTTTTTTATTGTTGTTGCTGTGTTTCTGTAATTTGAGAGAAAGCAGGAAAGTGGCTTTCTTTCAGTAGGCGGACGAAATGAAGGGCTTATGCCAGTTCTCTCCAAGCTGGACTGCTCTTAGCGTTGGAAGTTAAAAATCCCACGCACAATGTATACTGCTACGTGCAGTCAGAAAGGCACTGAGATACAGGCTCTTTTAACAGGAGAATGACCATGACTGTCGAATAGCATTGTGTCAACCTTTCACTAATAAATATGTAGACATTCTACTCCACTTGATTAGCAGTTAAATCTTTTTCTTACTAATACTGTTGACTTTGAAAAGAAAATATTCAAACTAGCTTGTGAAGCCGTTTAAACAGCTACGCTGATAGGCAAATAGAGAAAAAATAATTCAGCTGGGTTGTGTGGTAAAAATGCAGTTGGAAGTGTATGATGAAAACACCAAGGCTTCCTTTTCTACAGATGAGACTTTATAAAAGGTCATTAAACTGTTTATTTAATTTTTTTTGGTCCGGTGTTTCAACACCCTGTGCTGACACTCCAAATGTCTTATTGTCAGACACCACTAAAGGAAGAAAAAAGGTATAATTCAAACATTGTGCCACATGAAAGTTCATATTTTTACATTATGTGACGTGATTTAGGTATTTAAATACTCCTCTTCCCAAAGTGGTATTAAAAATTTTTTTGTAGGAAAAACGGCAGATCAATGACAGATATTACCATCATTGCGTTTTCCAGCCAGCGTTTCCTACCACAAAATTGGGACTAATAACAATAAAATAGCATAAAGGTAAGACAAAAAAGAATGATATAAGTAGCAAAATAGACAAAACACTCTTGTTAATATAAAGTTCTACAACAAACCTACATTTTAAGAGTGAATACTACAGCGTTTGTCAAAAAGTGGCAAATAATGTACAGAAAAAAGATTATTACCATTGTGTTTATTAAAAGCTGGTGTGTGGTAAAGTACGTCCACGCCTTGCAGAGTTATGTACTGGTTGAATATTACAAAGTGAAGAAGGAAGAAGTTGTTAGGAGTTGGTAGTACAGATCAATATCTATAGGAGCTATAGAATCACATACATTTAAAGTAAACTGCACAAAGATACTGTGCAGTATTAGAAACAGAGGAAGATATGACCTGATCTGACTGTAAATATATATACTGTACTTTCTTCTGAATATGCACTTTGTATGTGAGGTGGGTGTTGAGATAATCAAAAACTTTTTACTTTTACTTTTTAGTGTAAATTTACTACCATTGTTAAAGCAAGTATGCAATTAGATACCTTTTCAAAATAATTTATTTATTCAAGTACTTTTAATAATATTCTTTTACAGTACCTTTCCCTAACATGGTAAACATGCAGAACATATAAGTGTCATGTGTCATTAATTCATCAGCATAAATCCATTTCCAGCTGATGTACCGCACCTGGTAAGTGGTCCATACTAGCGATTAGTGTAAGATTAATTTCTTGTCCTGTGGTGTGCAGCGGATCCATTTACACTGATTTAGAAGTGGGCTAGCAGTAGATACTTGCTACGGTCCTATTGGCAGCTAGCTAGATGATCATTACTAATCTAAAGGCACTCGCAGTGGGGAAAAAAGGTGTGAGTAATTCTGCATGCAAGCTGGGGTTGGGGGTTAAAAGGTTGAGACATTGCAATGGGGTCACACTTATAAGATGTGGCGGTCAACTGCAAAGATCAGCGGGGGTCAATCCAGTAATGGGAGCCATTTTTCATAAGGCTCATTCTTCATCCCGGTCTCTGAGGTAGGGGCGAGAGTGAAGTAGTGAACTGCAGAAATTGGCATTTCAATGTACGTAACCTCTCGCCTTGCTATGTCCCCTCTTGACAGGGAATGGCAGGTCCTTCTCATCTCTCTCAGGCTGGCTCGTATATCACTCGCAGCTCTTGCCCACCTCTCCATCCTGGGAGACGCAGGCATGAGAGAGTGAGAGGAAGAGCGCGGGTGATGTGGGTGGACTGCTCTTCTAGCAGGTACTCAACAATCAGCAACACATCTATCACCGGTCCTAAAAGTAATTTTGAACCGACTGACACACATACATCCACGGCCTGTGATGAATTGTAGACGACATGAGCTGCCTTGAACATTTTAAAAGGCATATCGAGTCCCTTTATGGTGAATCTGTTCAGCACATAGACCAAGCAGGCTGAGATGAAAAGCAGAGAGGGCAGACTGCAGTGTTATCCTCTCTAAACTGAAACAGGCCAGCCACTTGGTGGCACTAGCAGCCAAAATCAATGAGAGAAAACAGAAGGGAATGTGTGTGCATATAAAAAATAGAGCTTTATGAATATTCGGGTTGCTTAACATAGCATCAGCCATGGATATTCTTAACAGCAGGAATATCAAAATCAATCATGTGATAGTAACATCTTATTAAATGTGAATATTTCTATTTTGTGGCTGCTGTGAGAGCAGTAAGGTCTGTCAGAAGCACAGTGGGTAAATTCATGTGAGGTCGGTAGTGAGGATAGGCAGCCTGTGCACAACAACCATGCACATACACATGCAGTAAATGCATCTGATGAAAAAGCCCTTTGTGTGCCAGCGTACCTTTCACTATCAGGCTCATGTTGCTGGTGAGGTGGCAATTAGAAGTGAAACGATTGTGAGGACGGAGGGGAAGCTAGTTTGTGATTAAGGTCATGCTTGAGCCTAAATGTCATTGGCCATAGTGCAGCAGGTTAATTGAAGGCGTCTTGACATCATTGCTGCTTCACTGAGATAGTACTGAGATAGTACTGAGAGAGGGTGGTTGGGCGGGTGGACCTGTCCTAAAATCTGATTGGCTAGGTCAGGGCCCCCATCTCTTAACACTCACATACCCTCCCACTCACATATTTTGCATCTATTCTCACCTTCCTGCTGTGCTGTTCACTAATAATCAGGGCATACGCATTCATTATCATGACAGTGAAGTAGAACAAACTGAATGCAGATCATGTAAAAGAAGCTGTTACAGTATAATCAGAAATACTTTATTGATCATGAGGGGGGATTTGGTCAAGTTACAGTTGCCCCCATTCTAGAAAAGAAATGTATATAAGCATATAGAAATTATAAGAAAATAGAAAATAAGAAGTAGAATTTCTGTCAACAATTACTTGATTTATCAATTAGTCAATTAATTATTTAAACCTTGCCTCCACTCCAAAATGCATTTTGCTTATAAGACAGGAGGAGTAGATATAGGGATCTTTAAGTTATTTACTAAGCAAAAAAGACATTGTCTGGTTCCAGGCTTTAAAATGTGAGGTTATGCTGTTTTTCTTTATATCTTCTTAATTGAATATCTTATTTGAATATCTTTGGGTTTTCAGGATCTCACCTCTTGATCTGTGAATGTTTGCCTCTGCTGTTGTCTGACATTTTATAGACTAAACATTTAGCAGATCAATCGAAAAAATGTTCAGTAGATAAATCAATAGTCAAAATAACCGGTAGTTGCAGCCCTAATTCAAACCTGTCATACTTAAATACCCATAGGTCTCATTTAGAGGTCTTGTTTCTTAATACAGTAGTATCTCCTTCATTATGTAAGGTCTTATGCAACCAACACTGAAAACATTTGTCAGTGTTTTGCAGTGTGACACCGCAGGTCTGTTTTTCTTTTTCTTTTTTAAACAATATCTCAGAAAAAGACAAAACAAATAATCAGCGTAGAAAAAAATGATTTAAATTCTGTTCCGTTCCCGCTGCAGTCAGTGTGTTTGGGTTTGTTAATCATTCAGGCTATCACTAATGACAGTTCTTGAGAGTAAGAGCATGATAAAAATCCATCCATGCAGCTGTCAGTAGAATAGATTTCATTTCAAATGTTAAATTGTCAGTGTGAAGTCTGACAAAAATTTGACCAATGTCACAAACATTTCACATCATCAAAAACATCTTGTGTGCTTTGGGAAATAAAATATAATGCTGCAACACAAATATTAGACTGATTAATTAAAAATGTTTTGGTTTTTTTTCCTCATATTACATTTGTGAAATTGTTTTGATGCTCTCCATATTGTTACAGCATGTAGCTCATTCTGTTCTGGTAATTAGTCAGAAGCTGTTCCTCTTTATAAATATTAATTTTCTCATCTTTCTTTGCCAAGGCCTGAGGCGTCCAGCACAGGTGTTTAGTGAATAAAACGGAGGACAACCGGCTAACTGCAGCAGAAACAGGAAGTTGCTGTAATGACTGCTGTCCCCAGTGCACCCTGGGTAATAATCAGCCCTCATTTGTCATAATAGCAGGTAAATACTCAAGCACGGCCGCAGTAGTTGTCGCAGTAGGACACTGGCAGCAGCAGCAGCCCACAATCATTTTTCACTTGTTTTTATTAAGTGAACAGGCATTCTGGCCGTTCTCTGTGGCTTGTTAGTGTTTACAGACACAACAGCAGAAATGAAAAGGGCAAGTCATGGCAGCATGGCAAAAGCCAGATGCAAACTTGGGTCGAAGTACACGGGCGGTTACATGAGTGTAGTCAACCATCAGGGGTTCATATGTTATTTATAAGGTAGTTTATGGTATTGTTTACAACCTTCCTTTTGTTGATTGCTTGTTGAGGGGGGCAAATCAATGATGCCACATTTAGTATCATAATTTAAAAACAGAGGAAGTAAGACGTTATTGCGAAGAGAAATTGTGTTGCCGGGCTCTGCTGGCTGGTTATGAAATGTACAAAGCCAAAGCCCGAGGCAAAGTTTCTCTGTTGTGCTTGCCATCTCAGTGAAGAAACTCTGAGATAAGACAAATGGTTCAAATGACCTTTGAAAAGATCACCATCTCTCAGTTCGCCTGAGAGAGGGAAAGCAAGAGGGAGAGAGAGGAAACGGGGGGGGGGCGATTTCTATATAGTGAGGGATAAAAGTGGATTCCCAAACTGTGTGAGCGTGTGCCCGATTCGTCTTCCCCCCTCTGAATGCTTTCTGCTCCATTTAAACAAGCTAAGTTTATTTGTCTCTGTCTAGGACTCAAGTGAAGCAGAAGAAGCATGGGGTGCGTTTCTTACTCATTAGCAGAGAACTTGTATGATCTCCATTTCAATGAAGAACTTACGTTGAATGTTAAAAATCTGTTCAGCCACTGTGGAGATATCAATGTCTATAAAGTCAAGAAGACTGTCTTACTTTCAAATTCAAAAGGTATGTATCAGTAAGATATGTAAGCTGTAGATGGGTGATTTCAACATTGACCCAGGGAAATATACATTTTGCATTTCAAGTAGGGAAAAAAACATTGCTGAGAAAATAAAACCTTTTGAAATGTCTCCCTATTGTGTCATATCAAGAAGATACTGAGATGGGGAACATAGGATCCTGGGAGCATAGAACCTTGGGAACATAGATATGCTCCCGCTCTGCCACATGGTGCTCATTACAGTTCAGCCCAAGGAGAGTCCGTATAGCTAGCTGGCTCTCGGTTGTACACCCACTCCCTCAGGCCATTCATCTATGTTTGAAAATTTCTGGATTGCTTTACAGTGCGGGCAACGACATCTCGGAACCAGCGTTGGCAAAAATTCACAAGATTGTTAGGGTAATGTAGGCGTTCGCATAAGCGCAGGCTTCTTTTGTTGTGTGCCCACAGAGATTTGAAATATTCACTGTACATATAGTTCATGGATGAAACCTTTTATATGTGTGAAAACCAGTTAGACAACCAGATGAACAACATGAAGCAGCTCAGTTCTCTCTTTCACCCTTAATGTATGAGTAACTGGTGCTTTAACATGCTCTTATCTTCCAAGTCAGATCAAGTCTTTCACTGCTGTACTGCAGTCATTTTTAGATCTTTTTTTATGACATTTCTTTTTTTATGCATGCAAGGTCATACTTTCCACCAGCCAGTCCATCCATCCATCGTCAACCGCTTATCCTAAAGTTTTAATTTTTAAATATGTTTTTTAATGACTGAATACCTGCAAAACTAGTGACATTCCATTCCCATCACCCTCAGCTTTGTGTTTAGGGCTAACTAGCAATTGCTAGCATATTAAAATGTTAAACCAAGATAGTGAACATGCTAAACTTCAGACCTGCTTAGCTAGCATTGTAATTGCACATATGTTAGCACGCTGACAATAGCATTTAGCTCAAAGCACTGCTACACCGTGTACAGCCTCACACAGCTGCAACCATTGCTGTGAAGTATGTGCATATTCATCAACTCTGAATTTTTCTATTTTGCCCCTTCCACTTTAATAGTTTCAGTTTAATTTTGTATCTGTCCAGCCACCAAAATCTAGATGAGAGAAGAAAGGAATGGATAATGGATGGTATGTTAATATTCTCATATGAGTTATCTTTTTTTTTTGCCCCAGGATACGCCTGTCACTCTACACACAGTCTATCTTGTTATTGGTTGGGGTTTTTTCACAATTATTTATGCATTATAATATAATAAGGTGGCACAACTTGGGGCTGAAAAAAGTATTTCATTTCCTCTCCAAAAAGTCTCTAAAATCTCTAACTTGTATTTTTATTTACAGTTAATCTCTTAAAAGACAGGAAGAATTAACATCAATTAAAGATAAGTCACTAAAGATGCTAATAGGCTTACAAAATGATGTATCATTAAGAATCAGACAAGGAAACCGGGCATGATTTTCAGTAGGGATAGTGAATTAATGATGCAGAGATTTACATAACAAACAGTACTTTGTTGATATATGAAACTATTTTTCTATACTGTCCCAGCCACGGAAAGCACATTAACCAATTTCTTATGTATATTTAAATATATATGATAATTTTGTTTCTTCCCCAATTGTTAAACCAAACACATGCCCTAGCAGTGTTTAAATAAAATGCATATGTTTCTTGTAAGACCCTCATGCTATTGGATGCTTAAAACTGGGGGTTTTCTGTGGAAATGATTTTACTGATGCACTCACTGCTGGGTAAGTGCATTAGCTAAATGCTTATTTGTGTTAAATGCAGTGCCACAACAGGGTGTTTTCTTGGCTCACAAAATTAAAATGTGGAACGACGTGTACGTTCACATCATGTAACCTGTTAAATTAGTTGGGGGGTGTGTGTGTGAGAGAGAGAGGAGAATACGAGGAGAGGATGAAGTCCGGACAGCAGCATCACTTGTGTCCCAATTAGCAATGCGGGGCTTTGAATGGGTCTTTAACCTTAGCGGCGCTTAATCATGTAATTAACGAGAAGGGGGGAAACTGCCTGTCTAATAGTACCCTCTCGCTAGAAATATTCCCTCAAAAACATTGTCTAGACTCCATGTTTTCAGAGACGAGACATCATTTGTGACCTTTAAGACAAGGAGAGGGTTTGCTACCGAAGGCATTAGTCTTTTATTTAGCCGGGCCCTGTTCTAAATTAATGTCTTATTGTTATCCTGTGTGTGTGTGTGTGTGCATGTAGATTTGGGAAGCCGTAAACATCTACAGTGTGTATTTGTGTGTGTGTTTGCATATCATCCGCTGTCACAATTACCCAACCAGGGTCTCGGCTGATGGCTGATTACCCACCGCTGGCATTTAAGCAGCGGTTACAGGACCACAGGCTCTCCCACTTGGACATGCCACCCGTCAAGCTCGCTGAGTGGTTGTTTACAGCGGCCTTGCTTTAATTGCTCATCAAATTATTGGCTTAATGATAAGACATGGCGGATTGAAAGGGACATATGGATTCGGACAGTGGCCATCAAATGCTGCCCACCACATTGTGGTTTTGCATCCGCGGTGTCTATTAGCTAAACAAGCCGAGGCCTATTTAGCAGTAATCAGCAGAAGCACTGTGGAAGATAAAAATCAGCCGTGGGCATTATTTTCCCTTCAGCCTTCAAGAGTGACAGGCCTATTATGCAGTGCATGGAATTTATGAGATGATCATCTTTGATGGCCTGGATGTCCGTCGTTCGCTGTAATGTTTTCTATGGTAATGATGCTTCCCCTCTGCTTTAGACCACAAAACCATCCGCCTTGTGACTCCATCTCTCTGCTGAAAAGTGATTGTTGACGGCTCCATTAAGGGGTGAAAAAATATTTTCTTTTCCCGCCACCTCCTGCCACCCGCTGAGAAGCTTTATATTCTCTCGTCAACCACCCTTATTTATGTTGTCTTCTTCGGTACGAGGATGCATCAGGTTTGAACTTGTCGCTTTTAAAGGGGATGGGGGTGCTTTGAAATGACCTTGATACAACTTCTGCACATGGGAAATGTAATGTCGCTGTGGGATTGTAAAGGGAATCAAAAGCTGTGGCCTGGAACAGTGCACGCTGTATGTTGGTCATTACGGCTGCCCTATAACCAAGCCACAGATCTCACATCCATCAGAGGTGTGAAACCATCTCCTCTCTCTGATGGAAAAAAAACTGACTGAAGTTGATTAGATTTATACTGATACACCTTCAAATGGATTTGCTTAAGGGTGCGTACTCACAACACATCAATTTCTATCTGGAAGGTGAAGAAAGACTATGCATAATTGAGGCTCAATAGTAGCAGGAAAGAGACCTCCTAAAGACTTTAACCTGCCAGGGTGACCACAGGCTAAAACGGCTATGGGCCCATGTTGATCCCCTATTTCCTCTCACTAGACATCAGGTACAGAGCTCATGGAAGTCTACATGAGGCAGCTTCATTGTATTTCCCCATTAGCCCCAGACTCCAACCAGCACTCTTGCTATGTTGGAACACTATCCGGTCTCCTGCTACTGTATGTGTCAGTTCATTTAATTAAAAAATCACCATTAAAGTAAAAAACATACTTTTCACAAGGTGGTCTACACAAAGACAGACAGAAACACATCATCTCCCCCTCCCCTCAACACCCCACATGACATACATTAGGCTTTTTTTTCCATATTGCTATCTAATGATCCCCACCATTAAGAAATCTGAGAAAGCTATCCCACATTTCAGTGAATTTCAACACAGAATCTTTCAGTCTGGCTAGCATTAACTTGTATGAGGCTGTAACCGTCAAGAGTTCTATCCAGTCCTTTAAACATTTTTCCACTTACCTTGTATAACCCTGGCTGCATTTAGGAATTCTGCAAGAGCTAACCCAAACTGTGCCTTTGTAAGGCAAAAAACATGGCATGCTTGGCAAGGGCTAATCCAACCACTCCTCAATTGCCCCAACCACTCAGGTCCAAAATGTGGAAACCAGCAGACAGTCACACATGAGGTGTAAAAAGGAACCCATAGAACTCTTACATTTTCAGCACTCATTGCTTTGAATTAGACTAAGCTTTTTAAGTCTGACTGGAGGCAGATAATATCCATAAATCTTTTTATAATGTATAATTTTGCACTTACCCTCCCTTACTGGCCATCCCACATTATGGACAGTATTCTCCCAGACCTCTTGTTCCCTTGGCCTTATTATCCTTAGACTTTCACTTTTGCCATGCAGGGCAGTTTAATTATTTGTATTTTATAAAATGTCATTGTTTTTTATATTCTGTAAAATGGGAAAAAAGGTGATTAAAAAATTCTTTCCATTTTAGCGGTTTAAACAATGCACACTGGCTTTGTAGTCGCTGTACAGGACGACGTTCAGTCACACACGTAGAGGCGCCTAGGGCAGCGTTCAGAAATGCAGACTGAAATTTTTAAACGCATGCTGGCGATATAAAACTATATCAAAACACTGAACAGCAGGGAAAAGCAGTTCTGTTTTCTTTAGTGATTCTTTTTTCTTCTGTGGTAAAGGCGTTACCAGCGGAAACACTGTTGCACCCCTGATGCTGCGGCCCAGCATGGGGGTTCCTCTCTGGAAGGTTTCTTTCGCGGTGCACTGTGCCGATTACAATACACCGTCACCACGTCAGCGTAAAGTCACAACTGCAGTTGCAAATGACAGAAATCCACAAAGTGCAACTTTTGCTAGAAAATTGTGTTTACCATGAAGACGCTGTGTTTTGTCAAGAGCTAGAGGCAGAATGAGATCTGATGGAGATGGCCGCCTCATTATTCAAGGTAGGAAAACCCCTGAATACAGATGATGATTGTACATTAGGTGGAAGCTGTGTACAGTCTATGGATTGCAATACAGGGCAGGGCGAAAGTGTACTGTGACCCATAGACTGTACACAACGCAGTAAATGATGGTATTTCCAAAAGTCCTCTTTAACAGTTAATCTATATAGATCTCTTTAGCCCCAGATAGGAGTAGAACACCCTCTCCAAATAGACCAACAATTGTGGCTAAACCCTTAATGTGCCATGCCCTCCAACACACTGTTTTCTTTTTTCATCTGAAATGCAGGATTTTCCCATATAGATAAGCAACCTTTTTTCTGTTGAGACAGGCCAAACATTTTATGGACTTTGTTCTAAACCTCCCGTAAGCAATGAAGTATTAGATTAATATCCCCTTCAGGAGGGCATTGTGGTGCCAGTGTGGAGAAAGTGCATCTATAAATTTAAAAGGGGATGTAGGCAACTTCTCTGTCTCCATCCAGACCAGACGTGAACTATTCCCTGACCAGTGTTTGCATAGTTTACCCATTTCAACGGCAATATTGTAAAGTTCTTTGCAATGCCAGTCATCATAGAGATATAATTCCTCTTTTAAGAAACCATCATTTTAACTGTGTTTATTTTCCCCCACAGTGATAAATTCAGCATTTTCCACTTGGCTAGTCTTAATATTTTGGAGCACTGGATTTATAGTCATATAGTCCTGAAAGTCTGTAGTCAGTCTAATACCCAGATAATTCATCCCAAATGGTAGCCACTTAAATAGAAATACTCCAATGTCAGCAGGGGAGCAACCTGACAAGACTGGCATTACCTTTTTACCAGATGGTGAAATTTAGTTGCGTGCTGAGTTGACAGCATTGCACACATAAACTGTGGGGCCAGCATGGCTAGCAGGCAAGCAACGGAATTCCACCAGCTGAAAACAAAATCAAACACTTTATCATCTTTACGCTCTATTAATGTCCTTGCACTCATTGCAGCAAAGAAGCGTTCCATATTATCTTCTGCATGGATTATTTTGCCATGCAGTTATATAAACAAGGATATAAACAGTATTCTGTGAATGAAAGCGCAATTCCACCCGCTCTCTCAAACTGGGTGGACACTGCAGTAGATAGAATAGTTTGAACTCATTGAACAAGTTTGAATGAGTCAAGCTAAATTTTTTTTTTTTAAAGATGCAGCCCTGGTAGAAACATGTTTTACGTTAGATAGTACAATTGCCCAGGGCCCAGGGCCACCGTAGGACACCATTGCAGTGCCACACATCAGTTCCGTCTTCTTCCTTATTTAAGTAAATTGACTACACAATCAATGCACCAAAAGTGTACGAACTTCAATGTTTTGAAAGTCCTCATAACTTTGATCAAATATAAAGTCAGTATGTCAGAGTGTTCAGCAGCACATACTGTATTTTGACTCAGTCAGATTTTTTAGATTTGAACATCAATTCAGTGTTTTTACAAAACAAAAACATAAAAAAAATCATCTCCCTCATCATGAACATTTATCTGTTTCAAGCTTGTTTTATTGCAGACTCAAACAACAGATAGAATATGAAATGTGACCCCTGAGGTTTGGATCTTTTGACACCTGTTTTTCACTATGGGAATCAGAGCAGTAATTGCTTTTGAGGGGTCCCTGATCCATTTACACCGCCCTCCGTTTTCCAAAGCCGGAAACATGATTTGTACTTGACACATGTCCTCTTTTTTTATCTTCTTTTATGTCTGAGCAGTCTTCGTGATGATGTTTATTTGGGGTAGATGTTGCTTTTGAGAGACCCTCCCTCGGGAGAAGGGGGCATTGATTTAAAAGACAGTATTTTTTCTATTTATGTTTCATCTTCAGACTTAAACAAATACATTTTTACAAATACTATGTTTTTTTTTTCTCCGCACATCATTTCAAAGATTTATAAGTCAATGAAATTAACTTCCAAAAAACAATAATAATAACAAAACAAGATCAATTCTTCCTGTGGAGTTATGGCACCCTGTTTTCTTGCAGTGTACACAAACCCTTCATAATTATACCAAACACTGAAGCACACAACCACAAATGAACGAGACACCATAAACACTTGAATCGCAATCCAATATCCTCTGTTTTTCTCCACTTTGGATCTGGAATATGAAGGTGTGATTTCCAATTATTCCTCCGTTGAAACTTGAATGAATACCAAAGACTGAAAACAATGTCCTTAAAAAAAGAAAAAGAAGAATTAGGGACCTATCTTGCACCCAGCGCAAAGCAGCAATGAAAATGTCATTGCTGGTTTCCAACCGACGCAGTTGTCATTTTCACGGCATGTGCCCACATTGTTCAAATAGCAAATACACTTGCGCCCATCTGTAGTGTAGCGCAGTATTTCGCCTATTTTTGTTAATTTTGAGGCGCATTACTCTAATAAGAGAGATGCTATGCGCATTTACACACGAGGCACAGCAGCGTAACTTTACTGATTATTAAAATCTCCTCACACGCCAACAGGATTGGTCAGGATTTAATGTTAATTCATGTTCTGTGTGCTACTACATATTGAGAAAGGTGTCACACACAGTTCAGGTTCATACAATCCTGAGCTCCATCAGAGCGTCTAAATTATTTCAGGTTAAAAGTCTGTTTCCTCTGGAGAGTTTCCTCTGTCCTGTCATGTCACGTTTATTTTACAGGTTTTTTGTGTTTTGCTGCTTTAATGCCAGACGATATTTGCTGTGACTTTACTGCACACATGGAAACGTTTGAAATGACTGACAGCAGCCTCGATAATCATGGAAGTAAATCGTTATAGAAAACACTGGTACAGCAATAACAACTCCAAATAAAGAAACCTCTGTAGAGAAGAGATGTGAACCACGACTGGTTCATCATAGTTTAGAATAATGCAGCGCAGTGAGGATTCAGACTTTTCATAGATTCTGTTTAACAGGATCCAGTCTGCAGTGGAGTTTCGACACTTCACTGATAAACCACAGAGCTGCAGAGCAACATTAGACTTCATTATCAGAGACCATATCTGTCCATATCCCAGTCTCTGCTGTGAGTTGGAAATGCAATCACTCAAGTGATGGTTTTAACAATGAGCCAATCATCCGCCATTATAATAGCAATGAGCCAAGGTACAAGCGCACCTGCCTTTTAAAGTTAATGGGAGATGACACACTGATTGGTGTGTAGCATGTTACGCCCAAAACACACCCATCACTACAACCCTTTTAAACCATGCGCCATCCACACAAAAATTGGACACAAATTTAGCAAACATGTCTTTTTCTCATTTGTTCACATTCAAGCTCTTTCAATCCATTCATCAAAGCAGCCACCAACATGCTTTCTACCCTCTGTGTTTCCCTGTTCTTCCATATTTATTCCTGCCTCTGTCTCTTTGAATGATGTAAAAATCAATGCCAAGCCAATGTTTGTGTCCTTGTGTAAAACATTTCTTCCCAAGTTGTCTTTGAATGAGCAAACTTCTCCAGAATGTGAGCACAGAGGTCAAGACTTTCAAAAGTGCGCTTGGTGAGGCACACATGCCTTTGTTTGCCTATAAATTATAATTTTGTTTTCTTTTGTTCTATTGTTTTGTGATTGTGCTTCCATAAAGGACACTCAAATACATATTGAGAGAGAAGCTTTATCTCCCTCTTTAATATTAGCTGATTTATCATCGCGGAGCACAAGGACGATAGCCTCCTCAGGCTGTGAATCATTCTTGCCAGCTGACTCTAATCACCAGCTAATTAATAGTTGATGTGCCGGCTTACAAAAACACGACTGCTATTAACCTGTACATGCTATTGATTTAGCCTTGCTTTAGGTGCTTTGACTGAAAATGATCTTTGGGATTCTGATATTCTAGGAAATCAAAGTTTCGAGTGTATGCTAGTGCTTTGTCTGGCTTCAAGTAGTAGAAGAACTGAGACCAGGTGTACTGGTGCCCGCTTTTGATATTCAACTTTCATGGGGGTGCAGTATATTAAATTCAACTTTAGTAAACGTAGATGCATGCAAATTTGTGCTGTTGACCAATAGCAAGCCGTCTTGACAGCGCTGACCTTTGAGGGAACAGAGAGGCCAAAATGAAGGAAGCTTCCTGTCTTATTAGCTGTGTTTCATCATTGAATAAACTGTTTCAGGGCTGCGATATTTAACAGCCGAAGAAAAAACTGGTCTATGGCTAAAAAGTCTGAAACTAAGTAATTGAGTAATTATTCGGGCTATAAAATGTCAGAAAACAGTACTTCCCAAATACCCAAGGTGACATCTGAAAATTGGTACTTTTGTCCAACAAACAAAGAAAGAAAAGCAGCAAATACTTACAATTTAGAAGCTGGAACTTGGGAATATTTGGCATTTTTGCTTGAAAAATGATTTAAACAGTTAATTCATGAGCAAAATAAGTGCTGATTGATTTTCTGTCAGTCGACTAATCCATAAATTGGCCAATTGTTTCAGCTCTTGCTTGGCCCACACTCAAGTATTAGAGTTAAAATGTGTGAAAGTCTGCAGGTCTGGTCAAGTATTTAATTTTGAATTTAGGGTAACTAGAAGAATTGAGTTGAACACCAATTATGTTTTTGCTTTTGCTGAATCAATTCTATGTTTTATGTTTCAGAATTCTGTTTCAGCTTAGAAGTAACAGTGCTTTGTGAGATTAAAATAAATTATGTCTTTTGAAATTACTTATATCACACCCCAAAAAACAGTTTTTGCGCTGCACTGGGTCTGTCCAGTTGGTGGTCTGGCTATATGGTTTACTGTGCCATAGCTTTGCTGTATCTGTTAAATGTTTTTAAATGATATATCCTTATCATACTCATTTAACAGCACTTACAGATAAATATGCTGTTTAGCTTAAACAATCATAATATCAGATAAATCAGCGCTGCATTTATTTGACAACCTAATCTACAGCTTTTCATCATGCGGCTTTATTTGTTGCTGCTTTTTCCGCTGCCTTCATCTGCTCAGTTACATTAATAAATGAGATTTCATAGGAAGACACATCTGCGGTTAAAGTGCCAAAAAAAGGAAAAAATAAAACCATCTCCCCGACGATGCATGTTTTACAGCTCACAGAGAGGCTGCTGAATTAAGCGTGATGCAAACACGGCAAATTGAATCAATTTGCCTCCTCTAAATAGATGTGATGCGTGCAGCCTGAATGCTCAAATGAATAAGAAAGAATTTTGTAGTTTAATGATGTTGTTTTTGTTTGTGCGTTTCTTTCCCTTTGCTTGATGAAGGTTCCAGAAGATCAGGCGTAAAGAGGAAGAAAGATATCAGATAACAAGGCGGCGTGGAGGCGTGGTGCGTGGTGTCACGTGCTCTGTGCTGCAACCACCGGGAATGAAGTGACAGGCCGTGGTGGAGCACAGGGACAGAATCAAGAGGTGAGTGGAGCATATTAAACTGATAAGTGGTCATGCGGAAAATAGTGAGGGCCAAACAGACACACAAACATGACAGAATCCGCATGTGTGTGCACATGTTAAGGCATATTTGCATACATGTGATCAGGAGGGAGTTTAGAGACCAGGCTGGGGCACAAGTAAAGAAGTGGGTTCTTTATAAAATGAGTACAAATGCACCCAGTTAAAGCAATGGTTGTTGAAAATAATGAACATGAATCTTCAAATATGAATTAATATCACTAAATAGCTGGAATTTATAACTCCACATAGCCTACAGCCGTATCATGATCTTTCCATAGGAGCAAGACCCCAAGACTGAAAGAGACACAAAACAAGGCTCTGCGTTGTTGTAGATGTTTTGGTTATTTTGAATCTCTGGTGGTTTTATGTGTGTTTTGTGGTTGTTTTTCAATTCTCTGTGGACATGTTCAATTCAATTCAATTCAATTTTATTTATATAGCGCCAAATCACAACAACAGTTATCTCACAGCGCTTTTCATAAAAGAGCAGATCTAGACCGTACTCTGTGATGATATTTACAGAAGCCCAACAGTTCCCACCAAGAGCAAGCACTAGGCGACAGAGGCAAGGAAAAACTTCCTTTTAAGAGGCAGAAACCTCGAGCAGAACCATGGCTCAGGGTGGGCGGCCATCTGCCTCGACCGGTTGGGGTGAGAGAGAGAGAAAGAGAGTGAAAGAGAGAGAGCCTACACAATATACACACAGAGGTACAGACAGTGAAGGTGATGTTGCTATAGACTAAATGAAAAATGGTAGTAAGATATTTATAGTAGTGTTAATGGTAACAATCGTAATGTTAATGATTATAATAACAATAAGACTAGCAACAATAGTCGTTGCAGCAGAGGGTGTCGAGCAGGAACACGGGGGCAGCAGGTGACCCGCAACCACAGATCCAGACTC
>NC_060165.1:9044062-9061001 GCF_021292245.1 Micropterus dolomieu | reverse complement strand
TACATGTCATCACTGGTCAGATTTGGCAGGGGTCCAGAGAAAACTATGGTGTCCGACATTGTTTTTGCATATGTACACACCGACTCAACATTAATCTTAGTGACCTCTGATTGGCGTAACCGGGAGTCATTACCGCCGACGTGAATAACAATCTTACTGTATTTACGTTTATCCTTAGCCAGCAGTTTCAAATAAGACTCAATGTCGCCCGCTCTGGCCCCAGGGATGCACTTAACTATGGCCGCTGGCTTCGCTAAATTCACGTTTCTCAAAATGGAGCTGCCAATGATCAGAGTTGGTTTCTCAGCGGGTGTGTCGCTGAGTGGGGAAAATCTGTTAGAAACGTGAACAGGTTGATGATGCCCCGTGGACTTTGAAAGCTTACGACTATTCCTCCTTCGGACAGTCACCCAGCCCCCCTTTCCTGGCTGCACAGGGGATGCCGGAGGACGGCTACCAGTCTCTTTGGTGTTGTTTGTCATCTCTCTGTGGTTGTTTTGTGTTTCTTTGCAGTAATTGTTCATCTCTCTGTGGAAACTGCTCTTTGTGGTCATTTCTTTCTCTTTATATCGTGTTGTGTCTATATATGGTGTACAGAGTGTATATATATATTGTTTTATTGACTCTCTCTGTGGTTGTTGTGTCATTCTGAAAATGTTTTGTGTTTCTTTGTGGTAATTTGTCTTCTCTCTTTATAGTCATTTTTCATCTCTCTGTGGTCTTTTTGTATCTCTTTGAAGTTGTTTTGTGTGTCTTTGTGGTCGTTTTTTGACTCTCTGTGGTTGTTGTCTCCTTGAAGTTGGTTTGTGTTTCTTTGTGGTAATTTGACTTCTCTCTGTGGTCATTGTGCGTCTCTTTGTATTTTTTTTTTTGTGGTTGCACCAAGGTGGGGCAATCACATCTCCGAGACAGCCCATGCCAAGCCTGGCCACCGCTCTGTTACTGCCGCTGCGTGTGATGCAAAAACAGGTCCGTGAATTCGTAAAAGAGAAAGTCCCACATGCATAAATGTGGCAAAACATGGCAGACATTTCTCAGGGACAAGCCTGTCATCGTTGTTGACATATTGATGAGGAGTGGCCTTCCTTTTGTGCAGACGGTCTGCAACATTTAATGATCAACATGGAACACAAAGCTTCCAGCAGTGCGGACACATTGACAGCCAATGATTAAATCAGTAACAGTGGCGGCATTGTTGATGACAATGATGATGGTACTGAGAGCACTTATCAAAGGGACGGACCACTATACCTTACCACCACTGCACACGTTCACAAAGAGATGTTCATGGATGCTGATCGAGGAAATTAATTTGAGCTAAAAACAAAGCATTCATCATCAAACTGAGCGGTCACCTTAACAGATTTCTGCAGAGCTCATGAATAATTGTTTCCAAGTGTTATGTTTTGCCTGTCAGTCAGAAGTCCTCTGCATTAGCTGTAATACATCTGAATTAAGCGCCTGGTGGCACTCTGTCACGTACAACCCGTCGTAAGCCGTTAAATACATAAATCGGGTTTAAATGAACACACACACCACTTGTCTTGCCTGGTTTGCAGGGTAATTCATCTTCCAACTCCATGATTCTGTTATGCAGTCAAATTGACAAGTAATCCATTGCTGGTGTCCTTGTTGTCAACATTAAGGTCATTTCTGATTGTTGCATTGAGTGAACAGACTTGCTGCTTTGTGGGGGGTGATGGAAAATACGCCAGGCGAATGTATCAATATTGTATGAGTAATCTTGAGCTGTAGCATGACAACCTGCCAAGGCTACAAAGAGTAAAAATCTTGAGAAACTGTATACTTCTAGTAATGGTATATGTCCTTTTATGTTTTTTACCAAAATCATTTTAAACATTTTTGGCATTGCTGTTGCAGAGACCGATAGGTACAGGCCTGTGCAGTACCTGTCAAGGGACTATGCAAGCAGTGTGGTACATATTTTTGAACAAGTGTGCTCAGGCTTTAAATGGATTACAGCTCATTATCCCCAATTACTTTTCAGAATAAGCCTGGAAGTAGAGGGAAAACCTGACATAGTGGTTTGTTAACTGTTTTCAGGAAACCTTCACAAAGGTGCTGGATAGAGAGCTATAAAAAGAATCATTCTTTTTTCTTAATTAGTACGCTTGAGAGGGGGGTTTTGAAGAAGCTGTTCATTTTTCGAGGTCAAGTTAAAGAATCGTGGTTGCTCTGTAAATACACTAGAATTTATTAGATGGAAATCGTTGATATTACGGCTTGCTGTCATTATTTATTTTTATTAATTTTCGGTCTTTCAATACAGGCATTTTTCATTTTCTTTGGATTTTTCTTCTTCATTGACCTAGTAAAACATATCTGATATGATTTTGTTTTTAAGGTGTTGGAACACATTTTTATATTTGTCTACTTTCAGTTTTTCATCCTTTTAATATTTGTTTTGATAAAGTTTACTGCAAATGATGTGAATTTCAATTGAACACCAACAAATAATTTGCAGTCAGCTCTAATCTGCAAAACAGCCACCGAGCAGGAAGCCTTGTACAGATCTTGTTAGGTTAGACACAAACAAGTTGCGAGTACACAGGTAGAAAGTCTGTACTCTCAAATGCACCTGAGCTGTAACATCTTGCATTGTCTCAGAGTGTTTTCAGTGAACCTAAAAATATTGCTTGTGCTCTGCTTGGCTGTCAAAAAGTTAATTTCCTATGAAGGGATCACTGACTGGTTTAGAAATCCAGCAGCTCCCACCAGTAACAACATTGTCTTGTCTATACTGCTAGAAAGATCAGGGGGCAAGCAAAGATCCTTCTGTCTTCAGTATGCATTTGAACATACTGTCGGGACAGGCCATGAAACTCACAGCAGACCTGCACGAACATCAGCCTATCATAGTACAATACAAGTACAGCAACACATCATTTCCTGTCCTCATTCTACACCACATTTGTTTTTAGATATGGCATATGTTGCACGGTGCTTAAAAAGCACTATTTCAGAAATTGTTCGATACTTAAGGAAATACACACATTAGTTGAGACTGATTACCACTCTGTTTGTATGCTAAATGTAAGATGACCTTATTTTAAAAACGAGGACCCTTAAGTGTACCGCATGTTCATACATGCACACAAGTATGCATGAACCATCGGGATGGGGGACACCTATCGAGCACCCCGTTCAATACCATGGATGCCACGAATGCAGCGTTTTTGTTTTTGGGTACTTTATAAAGTAAGGAAAATGACTCCTGGAGCTCTTTAGAAAAGGCCCACTTTCTCTTCGCCATGACAGCTAACCGTTAGCATATTGACAGATTCTGTCAGAAAGAGACACGAACATCATTGCCTATGACTCATAAGCTATGAAAGATTGAATCAAATTATTCCTTTAAATAGAAACTGGAGAACCCAACATAATAAAAATGACAATATAATATATAATAATTCATGCAGGAATTCTCTACAATATAAAAACACTTGGTGAAATTGTAATATAAGTGATTTATATTATACTTAAGCACATACTGTAGTCAGAGTAACGACACCCCTGACATCACTGCAGCATGATTGCGGCACCACAGCTGCAGCCAATTCGGAGATAACTGTCAAATCCAAGAATGCCAAGGTTATAGTTGCTTCCTTGACAACTTTTCTATGAGTGAACAAACAAGAAAGAACATGTCTTTACAACTTATGCTAGATTCAAATGGAACTCATTAGCTTGTGGTTATAACATGGGAAGTCGTGAGAACAACGCTACTTGGCAAGAGGGTAACGTAATGCAGAAAATGCAAAGGCATAATTAAAAATGAGACCACGGGGAATATCAACATTTTCCTCAGACATATTATAAAATTACAAAGAAAACTCATAATGACAATACATTAACTTGCCATTCACTGAAAAATTGAACTTCAACTCAAATTTCCACTTTTGCGGTGAGGGACTCTTCTTGTGAACACGACCCCATATGAAAGCAGCATTACGATGCGTGCTGATATTGCATGTTCAGTGGAGACACAAAAGTCTCTGTCAGTAGCCTCAGCCAGGGCTGCATATCAAACTCCAGCTGTTAGTCATGTCAGACACAGACATTGTGGCGAGCACATTCTGAGCCACCGACAGAGAAAGGAGACTGCCGGGATGGGTCAAGACAAAACTTAGACATGCCCCAGTAGCCAACAGCATCCCCGGGAGCCAGTCGACATTCCTCTCACAGCCGAGGCTGGATTTACATTTTCTTGAAACTGTCTGACTTAAATGTATACAGTGAATTCACCCAATCAGTGTTATTTTACAAAGCCCCTCAGTCTGTGTGTTTGTTTCTTCCTCATTCCACAGTAGGTAAAAGCAAAGCATCCATTTCAAACAGAAATTCTCAAATGCATGTCACAGCAAATGATGGTTATTTTTCTATACACAGAAGCATTGGTCCATCTCTTTTTCATAATGCTACACTTATCTTAAGTATGTTATGCAGATTTATATCATAAAAGGCGAAATATTTAGCATTGGCTGCATCCAGAAATATTTTAATTTCTTAACAAGGGAGATGACAGAAATTGCACCTTCCCTCACCTTCCTTCTTATCATAGCTTTATAGTTTTTTTATGTGGGAATTGCTGGTGCTCTTTTATTCAAAAATCTGCTCAAAAGTCATTAAGCAAATGTTTATTATTCATCCTTACAAAAAAAAAGAAAAAACATCTGCTCTGCCATTATCATCCATCTGCCTTTGCCATTTCTCCCTGCTCTCTTCTACAGATTTCTCCTCTTAACCCGCAGCATGTAATAACTGTCATCTGCCACGCCAATGAGCCATGTAGTAAAACCGCCGGTCTTTATATTTATCTAGGCTAATCTCAAAGCCGTCACGACACCCATTACAAAGGGAAATGATGCTTTATTTGGTGCGGCTGTGGAGGAGGGACAGGAGAATGAGTGGGAGGGCTCATAAGGATGTCATTTGGAAAACCCCTCACCTTCACGACACAGAGTCGCTGAGGCGTAGATGGTGGGTGGTAGCTGGTGACAAGGTGTGATGAATATGGGATATACACTAGATATTAATGTTAATACATTTCCACTGTTCAGTTTAATGTAAAGATGTAAAGCATCTTGTTTACATGTCATGTTAGATCGCACTTGAAAAGGCCTTAAGCCATTTTTATCATTTTCAGTTTACAGTGCACTTTCTAGCTTCACTTGTCTTGCTGTGGTTCAGCTGTCAGGTTTCCCGGCTGACAACTGATGGCTATGGCATGAGCCAGGGAAACCCATGGGAGGAGGGGGAGATGTCTTATAAAATATGATGTGCCGCTTAGCCACGGAGTCACTCTCATATCCTGCTGCGGCGCTTCAAAAGCACCGCAGAGCTGTTTTAAGTCGATCCAGTGTATTGTACAAACTACATGTGAAATGCTCGGTGAGCTTGCATACATTTACATTGTTGCTTCATTGTAATGCCATGGTGGGAATAATGAGCAATCAACATGTGCATGTGTCCACCTCTGCACAGTAGCGATATGTATTCCTTAACATTTTCACAGATTAATTTCATGGGTTCTGTGTGGGTGTTTCCACTTCATTTACTTAACTTTTTAAAGTTCTAAAAGTCACAAAGTGCTTTTATTTCTTGTTATCCCATTAAAATGAGGACACAGTCCAATGCAACAAAGCTATTGATGAGAACAATTGATTGGACTCTGGGAAGTGACAGAAGCCTGAAATTCAACATCCCGCAGACGATCTCAGCACTGTCTACACACAGTCAACGCAGCACATCTCAGCCCCAGCTGTGAATCTCGCTCTCCCAACACTAATATTTACCTCCCTAATAAAAGTCATTGTTGTGCGGCTCGCTCTAAATCAGAGGGCTTCTTCTGTCAGGTATGACAGAGGAAAATTATAAGGCATCTCTCACAGTGATGGAGAGCTCCAGAGGCTTTTATTAGCTTGGTGGAAAAGACAGCCCTTCTAAGGTTCTGGTGTATGAATCCAACTGTGTGTCAAGCTGTAATACAATCTGTTTTTATCATTATTACTATTAAGCCAATGTAATACTTCACACAAGTAATCACTAACAGATTAACTATTAGGATGAATGATTATATATGCTTATATGTAAGTTTGAAGATGCACATTAATTGCCTTAATTGCGGCTATATGTAGTTTTTCAATAAAAATACTTATTAATAAATCAAATTTTCATTACCTTATTAGAAATGAAGCACACGCCTGCTATAAATGTGAGGACACCGTGTCGGATTCAGCCTTGTGTGCTCTCCCGAGCCTCTCTGACTACAGCGACAACACCGCAGCTAACGAAATGCAGTCCACTAACACCATAAAACAACCGGCTCAGATGATGTTGAGTAAAAACACAGTGAACATGTGAAAGGCTGGAGAAACACGGAGAGAGTCACGTTAGCTCACCGGCTAACGCTGAGCAGTTGCTAACGTTATCCGGTGCAAAGTTGGATGGGTTTCCACATTACTTCACCAACTAACGCGAGCCATGTTTCTATCCTGTGTACCACCGGTATTATGTCGTGTTGATTTAGCCTGCAAGAAAGGATGTAACTAAAAAACAAGTTTAAAGTGATTTATTTACTAGCCTATAATAATGCAGGCAGGGCAGCGAGCTAACGCTACATTAGCTCAAACCTGCTGTTGTTTCCTTTGTAACGTCAATTTAGTTTATTGTGGTTTTACCGATACTCAGGTACACAGCTTGTCCACTGTTTCAATCGCTGTAACTAGCATGACCCACATAATATCAACCTGCAACAAAACCGCGACAGCAAGTAAAGTTACTTACTGCGGTCATATTATTATAAAGTGTGACACAATCTCGTTATAATATTCAGTCCAGCTCACAAACCGTTTCGTTATCATCCAATACATGTATCTGTGCTCACATTGCTGAGCCTCTGATGAAAGATACACAGATAGTAAAGATAGTTACTAAAAGGGGCAGGCGTGCTAACTCTGTAGCATGACGGCTAAATGCAGTAAATGTACCAGTATCATGTAACGAGCATGGATTGGTTCAACCTCAAGCTGATAAAAATATTACTGTATCGTTGCAGCGGGAGTTTACCTGAGTTTCCAGTATGTTGTGCGAAGCGCCTGTCTGTCTATAGCCGCTGTCACTCTGCCTTTTTTCGGGAGTTTTGTGCCAATATGTGGCTCGCTGCGCCAGTGTTGAGCTGCCTCTGAGCCGGGAACGTTGAAGTAACGGAGCCTTAACATGCTTGAATGAAAAGCCACAGCCTCATGCCGATGTTTCTGCGTTTATTGCAGGATTTCTGTATGAAAGCGGTTATGTTTTGGATTATGCTCGCTCATGAGTTCAAGCGAGCACGCGTACGAGCACAGGCCTGGTTGCAATCTTAAAACCGCACTGCTAGTGACCGCTGAAAACTCCATAATGCCCCTTTAATAAAGTAGAAGCCTACTTTTAACTGAAACCATTAGCGTCAATTCCCAGTGTAATAGTAGTTAGCTCATCTTTAGCTTCTGTACTGTCCTAGGGTGACCATATTTTGGTTTTCAAAAAAGAGGAGTTGCAATTGGGGCAGGAGGCAGACGGACAACCGCAGTGTGTGGAAGGTTGGGGCTGGGGGGGATTAAAGTAATTGGTGGGATCGTGGCAATGTCCATGGGTAGGCAACTATGTTACTGAACTTTAATTCATAGTTTTCAGTCACGTGACATGCGCGGTGACCTGGAGGGCAAAACAACGGGCCAACATAGCAGCTCACACCGTGACTCCCCCGTAGAGACGCTGCAAAAACAGTCAAATTTTATTTGGATCACCTTTCAACTTAAGAAAATGAAAGATATGAACACAAACTGCAAGTATTGGGCATATCTGATCCATATAACGTTACAGCATCCGCTGCCACATTTCTACCGTTAAAAACCGCCAGGTCACTGCCACCGCTCGACTGTGGGAATGTTTACTTTTACCTTCTGGGGAATCCCTTACCTAACACAGCCCAGGCTTGTCTCCTCGATTAGTGCATCCGAAAGCACAACAACCATCCAGCATTTTGGCAATGCAAAAAAAAATTCTAACTTACAGTATCAGTTGCATATTGGTTGGCAGGCAATGGAAATTACCGTCTTTTTGCCCTCTAAGGGAGTGTTTTCATTGGAGTGTGACGTCAGGTTAAAACTATGAATAGGACCTACATGTGGGCTTCTGGATTGCTAGTACCTTTATTTGACACTGACACATACATACCAGCTTTGCAGGTCATGCATTGTGCTTCAAACGGATCCCAACCCCACTCCCCTTGTGCAAGAAAAATGGTCTACATGGTGGTTACTAATGGTTTCTAATTTGCGAATGCTAAGTGCTGACTTGTTAATAATCATGACCATTCGTGCAGAACCAGAACGAGTTCAATATTTCGAACGTTTGCTATAGTGTGTCAACCTTTTTTTAATGTCCCACCCCATGCAGGCTGTGATTGGTCGGTTCACAAAAAGTGACATTGATGAGCAACTTTATGCTCACACTTGGATTAAAAAAAAGCACCCGATCTTCTCCTAACTCCGTCTCCGCCGGTGGAGAGGGTAGACAAGAGTAAGAGCAGCTTGTGAGAAGTGCCAGTACACAAGAAAAAGAGTATTCCAAAGAGTTAAATGCCATGGTGCCGTTATTAGTCAAAGCAATGCAAAAACACACATAACGAATGCCAACTGTAGAAAGCAAAGCTGAATCCCGGGCATTTTGAGTGATTTAGAAATCCCGACCGGACACATTTTTTGGGAAATGGAGGAAAAAGTAGAAATTTTAAAAATTACCAAATCAGAACAAAATACCCAAATTCCACTAGAGGAAGCCATAGGCTAACAGTGCTATCTAAGTGTGGTATTATATGATGGGAGGATTAGGTGGTTTTCCCAAATCACATTTTATTGATGTAAGCAGTTTTTGCACATTGACATCCAAACACATACCAATGACCTATGATAACAAGGAGTCTCTGGTGAGCACTTTGGAGCTGTAGTCCTGTACAACTTGAACATACCAACGATAGGGCTCTGCTAACTACTGCAATTCACAAGCTAACGGTCAGTTGTGGTTTATGTTAAGGGTTGCCCCGAATAACAATTGAACTCATGCTAGGCTAGCATTTTTTTGTAATTAATTGATTGGAGGTGTACCAGTTAAACACTATCACTGTTTTACCTATTAGTGCCAAATTACATGGTTCTTTCCAAAAACCTTCATAGGAATATGTTTGGAAATTAGTGTGATATGTTTAGCCTATGTGTATGCCTCAGAGTGCAGGATGAGATATTTTAACATTTCACAGAAAAGAGGGAGTTTTTGATATATGAATACTCCAAAATGTTTTTCTTGTACATATACTTGACATAATAAGAGATAGCAGAACAGCAACAAAGGGACACAGAGAAAGAGCTTGGAAATGCTTATTTTATTTTACTGTCTTTACAAATTAGAGCTGTGTACACTGACAACACTGAGTGTTGACAACACTATGAGTGTTGTCAGTGCAGCATACGTTTTGAAAAATGCTTTCTGTGACTACAAATGCATGCATGTATCTATAAATAAAAAGGTTGATTCGCATTCCAGTGGAACAAGCAAGAAGCACTGAAGCAGAGACATAAACACAGCGCGCCGCACTGTACATCTGGATGCGAAAGAAATGTGAGACAGAGGTCAGAGGGTTAAAACGGAAGACTTCGCCGAGTGTGAAAATGTGGGGTAATCTTTCACGGCCCCTGCTAATGCGGCTTGCCGACGAGAGAGAGAAAGAAGAGACAAAGAGAGATGTACAGTAGCCAGCAGTGAAGAGTAGCTGCTGCCAAATGCACCGAGGGCTAGACGAAGACAAGCCCTTACCATCTGGGCCGCTCAAGGCGAGGCTGAAAACAACTCCAGCTCCATCACTGGCTCTCCAGCTCACATTCACACATCATTTTATTTTTCTCTTATCCCATTAAACCGTCCCATCTTGACCTCCCATGTCTTTCACAAGCTGTCTCTCTTCTTCTCACTTACATTTGGCTCTTTCAGATTCTTCCTTCTCCTTCTCCTCGTCCCCCTCCTCCTCCTTTCTCCCCCTCTCGAGGATTTATCACTCTTAATTATCTTAACTATCCTGCTTCATACTCAGCTTGTATCTAGCATATTTAATCTAGAATTCAGCAGGGCTATTAGTTACACTCAACACACAGAGGCTAATTGATTTAAGGAAGCAAGATTTGCTTGTTGGTGCTGATGGGTTTAACTAAAAGCTAATATGGGAGGATGGGGAGCCGAAAAGGATGGATAGGAGTGAATTGCTCAAGCTGCAGAGGGGAGTTTCTGCTGTCTTTGTAAACTTTGGATTTTACTTCACATGCTTTGATGTCCAAATCAGTTTGTTTCGACTTTGCTCGAGCTCAGGGAGACACAGTACAGTGCATGGAAATAAGGACTCAGAAATATTTTAATGGCTTGCAGTCTTCTCTGATACAACTGGGAATATTTCCTCTCCCTGATTTACATGGGATAACTGTGGTTAGGGTAAATATTTTTGGTTGGTGGGGAAACAGAACAGCGAAACAGATGTCTGTCTAAATGTCACATTTGTCGCTGAGGCTGTGCTGACATTTTAGTCCCAGACTTTCACCTCTCGGATTTGTTCACCGTGAGTCATTACCAGAATCAGGTTGAGTCAGAGCCGTTGTTGTGAATAAATATGATCTAATTGATAGCTGACCTCTCACATTAACGAGCAAATGGAACCGAGACTAACGCACGCCAGTAAGGCTTAACTATGTTTGCGTGTGTATCCAAATCATGTTTTTGTTTTAGCTTCCTTCTGTGTGCGGGTGTGAGTCCTACTGCATATGCAGTTAGGGCGGCTGGTGGCCACGGATATTGATAATGGCATTGGGGACACTCAGCTTCTTGTCTTATTAATCACACCAGCCTGAGCAGTGACCTTTCTCCGAGCCCACTGCTTTGGGCCGAGCCAGATCCCCTGCCTCTGCCGCCCCCCCCGGGAGCAGCAGGCTGACATCACTCACCCTGTGTCCGCTAATGTCAGCCCCAAGCCTGGCCGCAAAGGCTCACCGGCCCTTCCTGGTGCCCCGGACACAGGCCTGGATGACAGAGACATTGATCACTCAGGAAGCTCAGGTTGTCCGGGGGTGGCTGGGGTGTTTGTGTGTGTGTGTGTGTGTGTGTGTGTGTGTGTGTGTGTTTTCATACACCAATTGAGACTGGTGAGCCTAATTAGACTTCACATCTGGGCCTAATGAGCAAATCAAGACCCATCATTGATCAAGGATCAACTGGCCTTGAGCTGTTCTCTGATTGGTTAAGAGCTGCACAAGCACTGTGAACTCCAGCGATAGGTTTTCTAGAAACAACTAATGATTTGTTTAGAATAAACATCTACATGATAACTGGAAACATTGTGGATTTGTAAGCAATAAAGACAAAGATGACCTCAATAATGTTGTTTTTGCTGCCTTAATAATACTGTTCATGTTTCCATTTATTACATTCATTTGAATAAGCACATAGACGACCACTTTGCTTAAATGTAACAAATACAATGTAATCGTGTTAAGTGTTAAAACACTAAAAAGAGGCACTAAAATTTGACAGCAAATTTGATTGATTTAATGCCCTATATCTGAGCTAATATGAAATACTGTGCTGTACCATGATGATGCATTGTCAGTATCACTATAATGTTGTATAATAAGGTATTTTAATAAAAGGATTCAAGATAAAAACAAAGAGATCTAAATGATAAAAAAGATTAAAACAATTATGTGTGCAAATACGCATGTGCATATAATATATAATCATTGTCTCTCGGGATATTTTTAACTGTACCAATTTGCCTAAATTGTCTGTGATGTACTTAAATAGATACAGCAGTTGGTCTGCAATTCCAGTAAAATGGGGAAATTATTGAATCTAAAGAGTTGAACTATGGAACACTGGGTTGAATTGCGATAACTGAGACCAGATAATTGTTGTTTTAACGGTCTTTTATCCCTCTAAATATACTTCCCATGATGAATATTGGTATGGTCATCAAACTTTCATCGTTTATTTTTGAGTGATGGGGTATGATCAAATTAAATAGGTTGGGGAAATGTGGATGCTTAAACATGTAGTGTTACAGTACTAGAGCACAGCAGGAGAGATGGATATTTGTGTATTAGCATTAGATTTAAAAATCATGTCTGTAGTGGCACTGCAGAAATCATCATCAACTTAACATGCACATGCTGTGTGTGTGTGTGTGTGTGTGTGTTGTGTGTGTGTGTGTGTGTGTGTGTGTGTGTGTGTGTCAAATCCAGTAAGATCCAGTTGGGAACTATCTCGATTCCTACCAGATGTGACTCTAAAAAGCTCTTTTGGCTTGTGAGTATGAATAGCACTTCTAACACAGATGCAATTTATTTATTTTGAAATGTGTTTCTGGTGTAAATCCTCAGTGTTGCACATAAAACCTTGGAGCTTGATCCATGCTTACAGACAGACACTGTCAAAATGTCAGTGTTAGAATACCTATTTTTTGTTTTTTACCATTTTTCATGGCGCTGCTGACTCTTTTTTTTGTGTGCAAATACACAGTGGAATTTTGAGCCATTGTCTGGTCAATACATTCTTTTGTACGTCCGCTTGTTGGCAGCTGCACCAGGGAAGCAGGAGACTGAGGCCTAAGGGAATCCTTCAACATCTAGGAACATCCTGTCTGGTTGATGCAGCACCTGTTGTCAGGTTGGAAAAGACATATGCACAAACACGAGCTGCAGTAACATGGGACGGATGTTGGCTGTGGGATCTAATATTTGGATGCACTCGGGCTCCATTAAATTCAGCACATTTAAATTATTTCTTGGCACCCTCTTTGTACTCTGCTAGTTTTGCTCTTTGAAGAGTCCTTAAAAACTCTAAAAAAGCATGTCATGGCAGGACACATTGTTTCTGAAGTTGTCAGGGATTGTTAAATTACCTTTAATTGTATTTGATGCTTTTGGCATTTTTCAGTATACAGATGTCTTGCCAGACTTGAAAGTAATAGGAGTGCCACTCATGTTGCAGAATTTCTAGTGCACAAGAGAAAGATATGCACTTGTGGATAAAATAATCTTTTTGTTTCTACTTTTCAATGCACGGATGTCAGAACCGGCAATATTGTCTAGAGGAAACTGTCCAACCAGCTTGGCAAAAAACAGAAACAAACCAAAACCCCACACATATTAAAGAAGACATCAAAGTGTACGTTGATTAGGGTGCAGCAGCACAGGGGCACCAACATCAGGCAAAATAATTTCATTCAAATTATTCAAGGATAAAAGGGTAAGATTGCAAATCAGCAGTTATATTTGTGGAGCATGCTGTACTTGGGCTTTCCACACAACTTTCAATAAACATATTTCATAACAACCACATTTGGCACCTTATTCTGATCCATTAATGAGGACGATGTCTATTGTTGATTCGGTCCCCCGGAGAATAAATGAGTTCTGTTTCGTAATAATGATTACCAAGTTTTTCACCCTGATGACTTTGCCTTGTTTTGTTAATAAACTTTTCTTTGTCAATTTACGGCCAACCTCAGCAAACAGGAAGCTGTGGACAAAGCTCATCATCATAGAAAAAGGGAATTTTCATCAGCTGATTAAGAAACTGAATGCTTTTTTAATATCATATCACATGTGGCCCATCACATGTATATTTAAATCTAAAAATGGGTATTGGCGAGTTTATTTGTAGCTCTCTTCCTCTGTGGTTTATTCAGTCTTTTGACCTTTTTCTTTGTTTACTGTTTTCTTTCAGTCCTAAAGTGCTAGCATCTTTAAAGCCTTCATAATGTGGTATTTATGTATCGGTGTGTGTGTCCGTGCATATTTGCTCGCACACGACTGCGGGCTTTTGTTCAGACAAAAAACACACACAACCCAAATGGGGAATGCTTGTGGGTCTGTTGTCTACTGGTGAGTGTTTAGAGAACAGATTTCTTTGACGTTGACGGCACCAGAGCAATACAGATTTGGCAATTAACCTTGATGTCACTGTAATTACCAAGTCACTTTAGTAAAATGAATTAATTTCCCAAAAGGACTCAGAAACAAAATTACCTCCTCTCTTCCTGAAGAGAGCCAATATGGCGTCTGATAATTAGGGGAGAAAAAGTGAGCTGCTGCCATATTCCTGTCTCTCATTGTGTCTATTCTGTGTAATCTGCCACGGGGGGAAAGCCACTGATCTGCCTGCCGCTCCCATAACTTCCTCTGGGTTCACGCTGTTGTGCCACTCACTTGTTCATTTTTCAGCTTGTCACATGTTGAGCGACATGCCTTTTTCTTCTTCCTCCAAGTTCTTCATCTTCTGTCCCCCGCTGGCTCGTTTTTTTTTTCCGACAAGAGCCATGTTGCCTTGTATGTGCCAAGGTTTTTGTCATGTGTTAGCCGGTATGCAAGTTATGTGACCCAACAAGTGGTAACCACGCTCGCCATTCATCTTGAAGGATCCTGCGCACAACGAAAGCAGACTCTCCATGGCTCACTTTTAGGTCTTAATCTCCAATCCCCTACTAAGGGCTAAGGTGTCTGTCAACGCTTTTATGCCACTTCAATTAGCATGTAAATATTTAATAAAATGTTTTTTAGCTTGGTGGGATTTCTCAGGTGGCACCAAATAAGCAGTGGCTGCCTTTGCCAGACTACAAATAAACAGAGGGTGGATCGAGGAAAATGTATAAAAAAGAAAGTAATTGAAAGTATTTAGCTTTAGGTCTCTCATGTATAACCTCATTAGATTTATAATTGATGTTTTTTTAATGTTTCAGAAATATTAGATAACTGTTAGATTATTCATTAAAGATTATGAATTATTTTCAAAACATAAATTTTTTAATATCTGCTATATGTGCACTGGGGAGGGAAGGGGGGTACTGAGGGGACGCATCCTTCCTGGCCTGGTGAGAAACATTGTGGAAAATAACATTTTACTTTTGCAAACAATGTCTGATAAACAAGACTAAGGGTCTCCAGCCATGGTAGGCTTAGGCAAAGTATTCTCACAATGACAATGCTGACATGATGCTAGCTCATGTTTAGCATGTATAACGTTTACCATGTTCGCCATCTTCGTTAAGCATGTTAGCATGCTAACATTTGCTAATTAGCGCCAAACGCTGGGTACAGCAGAAGCTAATGGGAATGTCATTAGTTTTGCACGTATTTGGTCATAAATTAAAACCTTAACAACTTCTGCCTCATGATTAACAACACCTCTCTGACTCCCTCCCCACGTATCCGTAACCTCTTTTTGACATTTTTGACAGCAACCTCTCCTTTGAACGTAACGTCAACCGAATAACCAGAACTGCCTTTTTCCACCTGAGAAACCTGCTAGCTTGTCTCCTTCCATCACTGTCTGCTACCAAATCTTTCATTCATGCCTTTTTCACATACAGGATCGCCTGCTCACCCGTTCCCGTGACTACATCATTACTGTCCTCCAGAACCACCACTGGCTCCCTGTTCCACAACGGATGCAATTCAAAGTCCTTCTCCTCACTCACAAAACCCTCCACAACCAGGCCCCCCTCCTACCTCACTGACCCGCCCCTCCACCACACTCCTTCTCAAAGCCTGCACTCTTCTAATGCTAACTGCCTGTCACCACAACTCAGGACCACGCATCGGTCCTAGGGCGATAGAGCCTTTTTCATAGCTGCCCCCTGCCTCTGGAACTCTCTCCACAAACACAGCCGCGACTGTTAAGAGGTCAAGTTAAGAGGTCACCAAAGTTATTATAATTCAACCTGAGGAGAACATGAATGTGTGTACCAAATTTCATAGCTAATTCATCTATTCAATAGTTGTGGAGACATTCAACTCAAAACCTTGTAGTGGCGCTAAAGGAAAAGTCAGCTGAAACTACTAAATCACCAAAGTCATTAGGAATCATACTATACATGTACCAGTTTTCATAGTAATCCATCCAATAGTTGTTGACATAATTCAGTTTTGATCAGAGTGGGAGACCCACCAACTAAGTTAGACTGAAATTGCCATCCCTAGAGCCACGTCATTAGTGTAGCTAAAAAATTAGTTAATTCAGTTCAATTCAAACAATTTATTTTAAAGTGCATGTGAATACATGATCCTTTTGGTTTAATTTTGAAACAAATTTAAGGCATTCTGCTGCTAGTATCCTGATAGGACTGTGTCATGCTGTTATTTACAGTAGCTAAAAGTTGACTGTATGGGCATTTCAAAATGTGTTGTGTTTGACATTTTTTTTTGCTGTTTTAACCAAGTCAACAGCTGAGCTTGTGGCGGGTTTAATCTGGATCATATCATTTGGTCATATTGTGTTTTTTCAGCTGCTGTAATTCCACATTTGTCACGGTTTTATTCTTTTATGTTTTATACATTTCTAAGCCCCACAATGAAAAATGTTTCTGTGCATGGTAGTGCACAAAACTGGAAGCTACAAATAGGGCATCAAATGGTATGTCAAGCTTCATATTCATATCAACTTTCAAGATATGTCATGTTTGACATAAGCAGATTTACATGTTTGAATTTTGTGGATGTGTGCACACTGGAGAATGACATGTCACAGATGACAGGTGACAGTAATAATCATGACAGTAGGTTCAATACAGTCGTGTTTTTATTCTGGTTTTCCTATTTTTTGCCTTAGATAAACTTGCTATTTTCAAGATTAAATGAACACTTTTCAATACTTTCGTATTTGGAGCATAGTTCAGGCATAGTGCTGAGGTCGCATTCATGCTTCACAATCTGTAGCGGAAGGGGGGGTCGTGGGTGGCGAGGGCACAGTTCTCTTAATTTACAAAGGGGCCCACCGTGGACACAATCTGCCTGACTGAACATTTGTTTTTGTTGTTTAGTTGAAAATTTTGAATAACCACATC
>NC_060165.1:9024122-9043962 GCF_021292245.1 Micropterus dolomieu | reverse complement strand
CCTACCTCACTGACCCGCCCCTCCACCACACTCCTTCTCAAAGCCTGCACTCTTCTAATGCTAACTGCCTGTCACCACAACTCAGGACCACGCATCGGACCTAGGGCGATAGAGCCTTTTTCATAGCTGCCCCCTGCCTCTGGAACTCTCTCCACAAACACAGCCGCGACTGTTAAGAGGTCAAGTTAAGAGGTCACCAAAGTTATTATAATTCAACCTGAGGAGAACATGAATGTGTGTACCAAATTTCATAGCTAATTCATCTATTCAATAGTTGTGGAGACATTCAACTCAAAACCTTGTAGTGGCGCTAAAGGAAAAGTCAGCTGAAACTACTAAATCACCAAAGTCATTAGGAATCATACTATACATGTACCAGTTTTCATAGTAATCCATCCAATAGTTGTTGACATAATTCAGTTTTGATCAGAGTGGGAGACCCACCAACTAAGTTAGACTGAAATTGCCATCCCTAGAGCCACGTCATTAGTGTAGCTAAAAAATTAGTCATATTGTGTTTTTTCAGCTGCTGTAATTCCACATTTGTCACGGTTTTATTCTTTTATGTTTTATACATTTCTAAGCCCCACAATGAAAAATGTTTCTGTGCATGGTAGTGCACAAAACTGGAAGCTACAAATAGGGCATCAAATGGTATGTCAAGCTTCATATTCATATCAACTTTCAAGATATGTCATGTTTGACATAAGCAGATTTACATGTTTGAATTTTGTGGATGTGTGCACACTGGAGAATGACATGTCACAGATGACAGGTGACAGTAATAATCATGACAGTAGGTTCAATACAGTCGTGTTTTTATTCTGGTTTTCCTATTTTTTGCCTTAGATAAACTTGCTATTTTCAAGATTAAATGAACACTTTTCAATACTTTCGTATTTGGAGCATAGTTCAGGCATAGTGCTGAGGTCGCATTCATGCTTCACAATCTGTAGCGGAAGGGGGGGTCGTGGGTGGCGAGGGCACAGTTCTCTTAATTTACAAAGGGGCCCACCGTGGACACAATCTGCCTGACTGAACATTTGTTTTTGTTGTTTAGTTGAAAATTTTGAATAACCACATCCGTGTCTTCTGCAGAGACCGCTGCCAAGAGGTTCTAGTCTCATGCGACAAACAGCACCAGCGTGGACACTGTGGCCTGTTTGCATTGTCGTTGATTCCACCCTCTTAGTACTGCCTTAATAAGGCCCCTGCTACTCTTAGTTTTGCTTTCACACCTTTTGTTGGATTGAACTCTGGTGTGGACCAAACAACTGCAGCCAGACCACTTGAAAAGGGTGGTTGCTTCCAAGTGGACTCGGTTCACTTGTGATGTGAAAGCAAAGAAACCAACCACAGGATTTTATTATCGCATATATGCATTATTTCAAAAGCTAAACAATTAATAAATCCAAATACTGATTGTGAAGTCTGTTCAGGTAGTGATCTTATAATTGGTCTGTATAAGCCATGTAATTTATGCAAATCATTTGGTAACCATGTAAGCACAACAGCATATATGCATTAACTCACACATTTAGCCTACAGAAAGAAACACACAAATTTGCGGGAAATAAACTCAGATATTCTGAGAATAATCCCAGCTGTATAACCAGGTCCAAGGCTAAAGTGAATTGTTTTGTTAAGATTATAATGAACAAGAGAGAGAGAAGCAGCTGGTAAACTACTTACCAGCATCCAGTGCAGCTATATGTATATACATACAGGGGCTTGCAGATTTTGATAGTGAAAAAGGAGGTGCCGAATTCAACAAAGTAAGCCTTGGAGTAGGGCGAAATCCCATTTCAGCATGGCCAAGGGGGATAGCCAACAAGTTGCAATGCACTAGTTGGACCCGGAGTTGTTCAAGTCATATGCTAACTAACAAACCCATCTTTCACAAATGACTTTACAATCTCAGCGAAAATACCCAGTTTCTTTCTCGTAAATTTACCACTTTAATCTCAAACAATCCAATATTTTGTTCTTGTAACTTCACAACTTCAATATCAGAAAATCTCAGATTTTTTTTTTCAAAGAATATTAACCCCTTCTGCAGCTACGTATTTTTGTTTTATCTACAATGACCTAATACACTGTCATGATTTTTTCCCTGATTAATAGGTCAGCAGCTGTTCAAAATGCTGTGCTTGTACTCTGTGAACTTTGTCAGTTCATTAAGTCCATTAAAAAGTGTGTGACAGCAATCTAACAATAATAAGCCACAAATCATTATTGTACAAAATTATTATTCATAACATTTGGTTGATTTGCAGGCTAATAATAGCTACTTATATTGCTTATAATCAGATATTTCTTTGTGAGATTTATGTGACACCAAAGAACAAAAATATACATCAGAAGCACTGCAGAAACTGTCACTGATGATGCAGGATCATCAGTAGGAACAAGTTATCTGTCAGTCTGTATAGCAGGGCCGTAGGTATAGACGGTGCAGACAGGGCAACTGCACTGGGGCCCAGACTTTACTGGGGGCCCTTCACTGATCGGGGCGGCACCGTCGTGTTACGAGCTGGTCTATAACAGTTTCATGTAAAAAATGCGTTGAGTCTCATCAGTCACATTTAACCTCTTAGCATATTATCAAATGAAGATCAAGTGCTAGATATATCCTAGTGCTATATATATCTGTAATTCCCCCTTTGCCGTGGTGTCAGACGCCACAGACTTATGTGTGTAAAACTACAGACTGCAGTCAGTAGTTTTACACACAAAAGTCTGTAGCAAGCAGTATGCTATAAGGTATACGGTGAAATATAAAAAAATAGATTCCACAGATTCAACAGAATGATTTTAGTGTTATTTTCTTTGGTATTCATGTCACATAGCATATGCAGTGATGATTGCTGGGTAATATGTAAATGACTGCCCAATCTTAAGTTTCTATTTGATCATGTGACAAGACGACAGGACTAGCAAAATCTGGCTAGTAGACTAACAGACCACATGTGCAAGCTGGAACTCGATGCTATTTACACATAAAAGTAGTTATAGGAAGAGACAGGAGAGAAAAGAACAGGAGGAGAGGGTCGCAAAGCTCCCAAATCACATTGTTTTGGATTACTGAGGACATTGTCAAAGATCTCGCTCAATGCAGGCTTGTTGGATGCCTTTCAAATAGGTGAGTAACTTTACAAGTACTTTTTCAACTTGGATTTGATGTGGCTGCCTGCCGTTGATTTACAGGCTGTTTATCATTTCGTGGCCAGGTCGTCACTGTGTAGGCCTACCCCAATCACATATATACATATGTGTCCAGTGTTGCCATTTTGGTGTTGTTTTATAAGTTGGCCACTTTTCTTTCTTATTCACCACCATAATGTCATGCCTCTCTGTCGAAGAGGAATATGGTTGTCGTGATTCGGGAGGTTATTGTGCTGAAGTTGCTGAAAAAGTCTGCGTCTTTTCAGCACTGTGGACACCTGCTGCACTCAGCTGTTTGTAGTGACGTTTCAGGATTTTGACAATGAAAGCACCGGCCATGCTCCTCACAACTTTCTCTTTGACTTATGTACTTTGCAAATACAAAAGTCTAGGTGACACAGTCTGCTGCAGCATGTGTGTTGGAGAGAGACACCCACAAAGTCTACTGTTGAATTTAAAATGTTAATATGGAAATAAATCAATTTAAGGAGCTTTAAATTAGGTATTTACTGCATCTATTCGTATCAGTTGTTAAACCATGGCAAAATGTAGAAATAAGGCACATACATTTGCCAATATAGTGTTCCCTTCTAGACACAAACGCAGTGTGTGTTTGCGTGTTTAATTTAATAAGGTTCCCCTAGCAGAATGCTCATTGATGCTTGAGGGCCCCTTCAAAGAGCAGAGCTTTATCTGCAAATCTGTATAAACTGTATAAAATAAGTTGTTATAAATGGTCAAATCCTTGACACAAGTGTCTCTGGCTGAGCAGCTGTAATGCTCCTCTACTACTACATCTGTAATCGTAGACTTGGCAGTATCATCAACTTAATTAAAACCAGGATTATAATTTATAGTCTTTTTCAACCAATTGGCTGTTAATGTCAACATATGTCGTATTATCTTTTCTAATAATGTGTCTTACAACAGCTTGTTTTCAGTCTAATGAGCAAAGCAAAAGGCTGGTCATTTCATAAAGTACGTTACACATAGTATGACAGTGGCCAGGACACAGCCAGTGAGAAGAGTTCAGTCAATTAGGCGTGAATACAAACCTTCAGCTTGCATTTGAATAAAAGAAGAGAGAGAGCCTGTTAGCAAGTCTTGACCAAAGTCATGGGCGACTCTTCCCGCAGATGCATTCATCATTAGCTAGCAGTGTTTCTCCTTTGGTTCTGAGCCACATGCGGATATGCTGCCTGACCCTGGTGGCACGGAGGGACTAATTGCTCTTGAAATTGTCCAAAGAAGACAACTTGTGCATATCTCTGTGTATGTGGCCGTGTTGTATTTCTGCATGACTATGACCGAGCTGGTCCTGACATGTCCAGTCATTTCTAATCGTTTCTGTTGCCAGCAAGCTGCACAGTGTTTGTGTGTGTGTGTGTGTGTGTGTGTGTGTGTGTGTGTGTGTGTGCATGGTCAGTGAAGAGTTCAAAGCATAGGGAGAGGTCACAACAGAGACAGATGTGAGAACAGGCTCTCTGACAAGAACCCCCATCACAGCCCTCTGATGTTGATGCTGCCTTCCCTGTGTGACTCAGGTCACTTCACACTGTGGTAGTGTGTTCACGTACCTGAAGGTGTGTGTCTGTCTGTGTGCAGTCACTCAGAGGATATAGAGAGTTCAGGGGACATCAGGCATTGTTGAACAGAGAAAGGGTAAGACAATAGGAGCCCACATGTGAATCTGTTTACACGTGTATACATGTACATGTGGGGATATGACTGCATGCTTCCACATGTCAACATGTGAGAGTTGAGGATATTCTGGTAGGAAAGAAAGGTCAGAAACATCTGGGACATTATTACTTGAGTGCATTGGGTCCATGCACTTATAACAGGAAGTTGCTGTCTCCTTCTGTCTAGAAGACAAGGTCCCTTTCACTGGAGGGTAATTTATTCCACAAGGGTCATGATGTAAATATTTTTATAGACTTTTGACCACATTGTAAGGCTCATACTGAGCCAAAGGTGCCTTGTTAGAGAGGAAAACTCCCTCTCTGGACGATTTATTAAAAGTTAGGAAAGATTGCAAGTTTTTAGGTGTTCAAAAAGACCAACAGAGGGATGAATCTGTTCGTCAATAAACAGTCTTCAAACAAATCTAGCTCAGTATGTTGTAGCTAGATAGCAGTTGAGCATTGACTGACAGCTAACACTAGCTGATAGCAAATAATAGCCTGAAACCCTCAGTTATCTGGGAGAATCTCTGTTACCATGTTTACAAAACGATCTTGGATCTTGGGACTATATTTTTCTAGTATTGCTTATAAAATCGCTTCTTTGCCATTTTGTGGTCAGCAGATGGATTTGATGGCTTTAATTAGCTTTTGAATTAATGCAAAAATCAAATCTACTCTTGTGAAACCTCGGACTTGTTCAATTTTGCTTTCACTCCACAAACAAACAGCATCAGAGTTCGGTTGAAGCGGTTGTTAAGTCAGCACCATAGTTTGATTGAAAGCATTAACACCAGCCCAAAGAACCTAACTACACGAGCAACAGAGTGGGTTTGTGACAGCAATCAAAGAGTACCCAAACACACACACACACACAGTTTCAGTTTAGTTCAAAGTAACAGTAATCCTTCAAAGACTCACATCATTCTGATTGACTAGGACAAAGAGCAAATCCAAAACAGTTCCCATGTGAGCGAACATGGACAGAATGCATTTGAGAAACATGCATAATTAATTTCTGTAAATAAAGGCTGTGACTCCGATTATATTTGCTAAAAAATAGATCAAATAGAAAATTTATTTTGTCAACATGTCACACAGTTTGGCTTAAAAGAAAAATGGATAATAGATGAATACAGGTACTAACTCCAAAAAAAAAGGATTCCCATCAAATAAATGACTTATTTATGTGTGTGTGTGTGTGTGTGTGTGTGTGTGTGTGTGTGTGTGTGTGTGTACGCGCGCATATGTGCACATTGTGCTCTTGAGGGAGACAGATGGGACAGACCTCCAACACCCCACACTACTTTCTCTCTGCATGAGTTCTCACCACTGTCTGTGGGTTGTTTTAGTGCCAGAGCATCACACACACACTCTCTCTCACACTCACACACACACACACACACACACACACACACATATACACACACAGGAGCTCATGTGACAACTACTACTGTTTCATTAATCATCTGTATGTGTAAATTAGGCATGAAAAAAAGAATATTTGGAGCATAAAGCCTTGGACATAGTGTCCTTTGCTGTGTTCTGTGGTAATAAATTGGATGATGTAGGGTGGTGATAGCGCAGTGGATAATAGGGATGGGCGATATGGCCTAAAAAATTTATCACGATAATTTCAGGAATTTATTGCGATGATGATACAAATGACGATAAATTATTTTCTTCTGTAAAATATCAGATTATGTTATGTTAAAGTTGTGTTGTGAAAAACATCACACAACAACAATTAAACAATAATAATAATTCAAATCAATTACAAGTTTAAAATGTAAACACAGATTCTTTATTTATTTATACTCTCATGGTGGAAAAATAGTGCAAAGCAAACAGCAAAAGTAACAATCACCAACCATGTCTTCAGTTGTGTTTCAAAATTACAACAGAGTACAACTGCAAATAAATCCTGATAAAGTAAAGAAGTTCAGAGTGAAACACACTCTTAGAATGTAAATATAATACGTAAGTGGAACATGCTAACACCAATTAGGTAGTTAAATTATCAACACTCTTGTCCCATGGAACAAATTTTAAAAATAGTGCAAACACTGCATGTATCAAAAAGTAATGATCCCAACTATGTCTTCAGATAGTTTACAAAATAGTGCAAAACAAGATGATAAATCAAAAAACAAATCAATAAATTAAATTTAAATAAAAGTTTAATTAAACTGTAAAAACTGATATACTCTTGCAAAATATAGAAATGAGGCCAACATGAACATGTCTGGTAGTGCAAGTTGCATAACACACATACTAGTGTGATTCAGTAGCTTTCAAAAAGAGAACAGGGCTCACACCTTAAGATTTTTGGTCAAGAAGACCAACATATTCACTGTAGCTGGTTTCAGAAGAGACCTTTGGCATGTCACTACATTTCCAGCAGCGCTGAACACCCTCTCTGAGGGTGTACTAGTGGCGGGGATGCACAAGTACTTTTTCACCAAACGACTGATGTTAGGGAAATTCACCTCATGTACCTTCCATCACGTAAGGGGATTGCTTTCACCATCTGCAAGTGGCCCATGCAGGTAGTTGTTTAACTCAATTAGCCTCAATTTCCTCTGTTTCAGAAAGGGTGGTCATCTCAGCAGCTGGTTTCTTGAAAAAACTTCCAAGACTTTTCTTCTGCCTTTTAGATGCACTCTGAGCTTCTTTTGTTGATTCAGATGACGTTACAGGGGTAGAAGAGCCAGCATCACTTGGCATGACAGAAAGGGATTCCACCTCTCTGACTACTCTGGCTTTGATGACCAGGATCTCTTCTTGACTCATATACTGTGTGTGGAGTGCGGAAGCGTGGATCAAGAATTGTTGCCATGTTGATCAGTTCCTGAACCTCTTGGTCACCATATTTGGTGTTCATGTAGTCCAATATTGAACTTTTAATTGTCCTGGTGAGATCTGTGTCTTCATCTTTCCCCTGCAGCAGCTCACTGTTGAATAGGTGAAGAGTAGGCTTCAAGCATGACACTGTGACATAGTTTTCAGAAGAGAGGGCATCTGTAAAATCAAGAAGAGGCCCAAGTGCTTTACTGACAGAGTCTAGGACATCAATATGCTTCCAAGTAGGCACCAGATGCCTGGTTGACCTGTCAGCAGCCAGGACTTGCGTAATGGCCTTCTCTTGCTCAAGTATCCGGCCGATCATCTTCTGCCTTGATCCCCATCGTGTTGCCGATTCAGTCACAAGTTTGTGTGGTGGAAGGCCAAGTTCTACTGCTTTCCGCTGCTTTTTCCAGCTGTGTGAAAAAACACTGACAATCTTCTTACAGACTCCCACAGCTCTGTCAATCCTGGTATCCCTCATGCTTCTCTCTGCAAAACAACAACAAAACTATTTATTTTTATGCATTTATTTATGTTTCTTTTGCACAAGAATAAAATAAATACAATAAAAAAAGTTAAAGTGAAGTTAAAATTAAAATAGATGAAACTAAAAAAATCATTTAAATAAATAAACATTTAATATTAAATGCACATAATACAAACATTAGCTAATGTAATGAATTGCTGTTCAAATTACTGCATAGTCAGTCACGTTACTAATCCAGAAACAAATACATAATTAATAATTAAGCTCATGTTTGCTCAGTGTGCATGCATTAAATATACTGACACTAAGAGAAAAAGAGTAAACTTACCAATAGCAATGTGTAGACAATGGCCAAAGCAAGACTTGTCCACATGTTTGGAGTGGCTGCTTTTACTATATTGGCCCCGCTGTCCGTTGTTAGGCACACCTGTTTCTCCTCATCTAAATTCCATTCTTGAAGAAACTGCTTCAAGCCACTCGCGATGTTTTCACCCGTGTGGTCATCTGGGAAAAAACTTGTCTGGATGCAACAGCTGTTCAAACTCCAGTCACTCGTTATGTAGTGGACCGTAAGGCAGATGTACGGCTCGGTCGCTCTGCTACTCCACATGTCTGCAGTTGAAGCATAAAAATCCGCCGTAGACAGTGACGTTTGTACCCTATTCATACATCGCTGGCAGGGCTGTTTTGGAAAAGTACTTCCTTGAGGGCATGTTGTATCTTGGGTCCAGTTTATGGATCATTCGCTTGAATCCTTCTTTTTCGACAGTTTGGAATGGCAACATGTCTTTTGTCAAACAAAACGCCACTGCTTCCGTTCGTTCCATCGTTTACTTTGCTTATCATAAGGGACGCAACTAGCAAATGCGCTGGCAATTTTCGTCTGGGTGGTAATTTTCTTACCCCTAGGTCCACTTGTAGTTTTCGCCTCCGTTGCCTCGCGTATCTTCAGACATTCGTCATACTCTGGTTTGTGTTTGTGTTTCAGATGGTGGAACAAATTGGACGTGTTTCCACTCTTTGTAACCACCGTTTTTCTGCAAACTTTGCATATTACGGTAGTTTGCTCCTCATCTGATTTTCTGTAACCAACCAGTTCCAAATTGTGGAGGTAGCTCCTCGCTTAACAACAAGCTCCTCCTCAGCCTCACGTCCGCCTTCCGCCATGCTTGTTTTCACTCCGCACAGAGAATGTCCGCACGTGAACAGTGAATCGCGCGCGCACACAAAACTACGTTATCAACTAGACTTATCGTTATTATCGTTAGGAGAATTTAACGATATATCGCAAACGATAAGATACCGCCCATCCCTACCGCCAACCCAAACTAAACATTTAGTTTCAAACTGATGCTGAAACGACGACATCGTGATGCTGATCTTTAACATATGAACTCGTGCTCTGTCAGCGAGATGGCAAGCAAACCGCTTTTAAACCGCTTGTTTTCTGAATGGAGTTTGGTTCGATCAGGGCTACGCTACGCTAACTGCTTTCACAGTAAAGTTCAACGACAGCTGGAATCATCTGACAAACATTTTCTGATCTTACAGGTAGCTCTGCCTCCTCTTTTCTCCCAGCAGCCTCCTGTTCGCTCTGTGTAAATATGAAGTCGTCTGAAACGCGGCAGCTCGCTGCGAGACGTTCTGATTTAATTGGCTGCGAGCTCGTCCTGTCAGCGAACCGTTATCAGAGCAGATAACGGCGTCATCGCGCTGTGTGTGTGAACCAGTTCGGGTCTCCTCCTCCTGTTTCAGGTTTAGACGGTCCTGGATCAGCTGGGCTGGTGTACTGAGAGTTTGGCTGAGCTGGACTCGGGTTTCCTGTGTGGACCTGGTTTGATCAGGGTCACTAACTTCCTGCTCCTCTTCTTTTCAGCACTCCATGATCTACTTCTTCCACCACTACGAGCTTCCTGCCATCCTGCAGCAGATCCGGATCCAGGAGATGCTGCTGCAGAACCAGCAGGCGGGTCAGGCCAACCAGACGGCCCTGCAGGACAACCTCAACAACAACCACGCTGCTGCTGCCGCGGGGCCCGCCGACGCCACCCCGCCAGGACCCGGCGCCACCCAGCCGGGTCCTCAGATCGACCCCCAGCCCTCCTCCTCTCCAGCAGCAGGAGGCGGGGGGGAGGTGAGGTCGGAGCTGAACTGGGTCGCTCAGACGGCCGCCATCATCACTGAAGCTCTGTCCTCCTCAGACCAGCCCCCCCCCTCAGACCCCATCGACGGAGTCAGCGGAGGAGGTGCGACTGGAGGTCAGGGGTCAGCAGGAGCAGCCGAGCCCAGTGTGGTGGCCGAGGTCTGGATGGGAGGAGGAGCAGCAGCAGGAGGAGATCCAGTAGGAGGAGCAGCAGCAGGAGAGTCAGCAGGAGGAGGTCCAGTAGGAGGAGCAGCAGGAGCAGCAGGAGAGTCAGCAGGAGGAGGTCCAGTAGGAGGAGCAGCAGGAGAGTCAGCAGGAGGAGGTCCAGTAGGAGGAGCAGCAGGAGAGTCAGCAGGAGGAGGTCCAGTAGGAGGAGCAGCAGGGGAGTCAGCAGGAGGAGGTCCAGTAGGAGGAGCAGCAGGAGAGTCAGCAGGAGGTGACGTTGAGCCGAACGTGGTGTCAGTAGAAATTAAAACCACAGCAGGAGGAGACGATCCTCCAATCAGAGGGCTCCAGCCGGTGGAGGCGGGGCCCCCAGAGGCGGGGCCCTCAGAGACAGACTGCCCCGCCTCACAGAGTCCAGGTACAGACTGGGACTGCAGAGCACTACAGCAGCAGAGCTCCGCACAGACCCCGTCCTGAGAGTCCAGGTGTAGTCCGGCTCACCTGTGTGACACAGTGCCTCAGTCTGTCAGCTGATCAGGGATCCATCAGTGATCAGCTGATCGGGGAGGCGGTCTACCGTTGATTGACATTTTAGTTTTTATTTTAAACAAATGCTGATTTATTGATTCGTCCAGTGTTTCCCAACCGGAGGGTCGGGGCCCGCAGGACGTCCCCAGACCAGACACGGTGATTTCTATTTTCACTCGACTCAGAACAAGTTCCCGAAAATGTCTATGTGGTTCAGCTGGTCTGGGATCAGGTCTGGGGTCCCTGGGAGGAGACGTTACAGGTTCAGGTTTGGTGTTTTTGTTCTAAACAGCTGCTAATTATCGATGGATGGCGGATCAGCGCCGCCCCTCAGAGCGAGCACACCTGACCTCAGGTCAGTTTGTGCGATTAAATTAATATTTTCAGCTTCTTTTTATCTGTTTAGTCTAAAATCCACAACTTCTTAATACGATTATTGATCTGTAAGATTTGTCTGTTTGTTTGGAGATAAAACACGAAATAAACTAAAGAAACCTTCAGAGCAGAAACTCGACAGAGTCGGATCCTAATCAGAGTCCTGGATCTGACTCGTCCTCTGAGCCTCTCAGCTCCACAAACAGTAAACCATCAGTGAGCCAGGTCACATGATCCTTCATCACACTTTATCCTGACTCACCCAGACACCGTCCTACAGACAGGAAGTCAGGGAAACCGCAGATTGATCCTTTAAAATCAGCAGAACGTCACTTTAAACACTCAAACAGGGAAATAAAAAGAATTAAACCACTGAAAAAGATTTTTTTCACGCTGCCGATCAGTTGTTGATCAGTCGGCCCTGATCCTGACAGACTGAAGCACAAACTGTCGATCTCTGTTTCCATCTGCTTTATTTTGAAGAAAAAGACTCTTTGAGAACAGGAAGTTGTTTTGGAGCGTCGGACTGATCGATCAGGTGGATCGGGACTTCCTGTCAGAACGGATGCCTTATCAATAATTCAGACTGTCTGTGGACACTTCAGAGACGTCGGCGGTCGATGGAGCTCATTGGTTGTGCAATATGATGCCAGCTGTGTCAGAGCTCAGGCTCCGCCTCCGGCCAGAGGGCGTGGCCTGTCACTGTGATGCGTTCAGGGGACGTTTAGAGGTCTCCAGGTCTGTTCAGGTCTCTGGACCTGCGTCCTGCCCCGACCCTCGCAGCTGAGAGGGAAACCGTTAATTAATAGATTTATTGACCACAGAAACGTTTTAATTATCCAACACGATGCTCCAACGAAACGTCTGTAACATCCAAATCTAATCTAATCCAAACGCATCGAACGGGCTGAAAGACAATCAGTCCGTTATTAACGGAGTGCTCGCACACGCCGCCGCTCTGAATCCGGCTTTAACCTCTGAAATCAAACTGGGACCAGTCACATGATCACTGAGTTACTGCGAGTCTCCTGAACGCACCGCTGATCACGTGATCGAGCATGTGTGTCTCGTTGCCTGTTTTTTTGGGTTTTTTTGTTTTTTTTCCCCAGATCTCTAAGTTTGTGGCGTGCAGGAGGCGGAGCCTGTAGCGTGACATCAGCATCAGACTGTGGGGGTGTTGGGGGACGTAGTTTAGTTGTTTTCTTCTTCGTGCCTCTGCTGGATGACTGTAGCCTCATTAGTTGATATGAAGCCTGAAACTCATCAAACTGTATTTAACTGTCCAGTAAAACCAGTAAAACCAGTGCACAACCCGCCGTTTGCACCAAACTGTGTGAATGTTTGAGTCGTTTCTGTCTGTGATGCATTTATGAGAGAGAATCACTTTCCGCCTTTCAGGATCACCTGGACAAAGTGACCCCTCAGGTGTCCCCCGCAGAGGTCCGTCTTCACGTGAGTCGTCCAGATCCAAACACCGAAGTGGCAGCGGTAACCTTAAAATGAGTCTGGTGGCTTTGCAGAGGGCGAAGGAGCGGCTCTTTGTGGTTAAACAAAGGATCTGACAGTCCTGCTGTGACCTCCTGGGTCCTGGTCTCTTTCAGGTGGTCCGGTGAAGATTGTAGAAAGGTGCTCATTACGTCTCTACAGCCGGGCAGCACCTTTAATTTAAGACAGATTAGTTGATCATTTAAATTTAATTGGCTGTATTTACATCTTTTAAATTTCATTCAGTGTTTCATTTCTTCCTCTAACCTTTATGGATAAAAGCAGTAACACGTTTTACCTCTTGGCTTTTTATAATGTGGTGTAAATAAAATCAAATAAAAGATAAAGATAGTTTCAAAAAATCCTTTTATTAATTTTGTCACTGTTACATTTCTTTTTAAACTGTAACTTTAAAAATACCGGAGCTTCATGTGCAGCCGTCTGACTCTACTGCGCAGACTCCGCAGCCGGTTGTAGTTCTTCACCACCGGAAGCATCAAGTTCTCCGAACAGCTGGAGGAACACCGGAAATACTCTTCAAAATAAAATGCGCATGTTCAAAGTAAACCAACCAAGTTCTATAGTAAGAATAAAATATTGAAATCCCTGTTCTTTAGTACCACTATTTTACATTAAACTATTAAAATCAGCTACAGTCCACAGCATCACATCAAGTTACAGTAATAATAATCATCCCATAAACTGACACTGACAGTCTGTCGCCTATTTTAAAACTCTTTAATCGGCACTGAAATATACTTTGACACAATGTTGAAATAAATAACTAACCTTTTAGTTATAAGAATAAAGTATCGTCCCATTAAGAAGATTAATGTAATTATGGTGTTTTTAGGAAGCGGGTTTCACGACTAAGGAATCTTAACGACATATTGAACAGGGTTTTATTTTTATCATCCAGAAAATCACCAATTCGAAAAACTTTATTTTATTTTGAAATCCACCGGAAGTGGCTGTAGTTACTCCGTGTAAAGTGACACAGAAGTCGCAGCCGAAGAAGAAGAAGAAGAAGACAAACAGAGGAAAAGTACCGGAGCTGCAGTTTAAAGGTTCTCATAAAGTGTTCCGGTTCGTGTGAAGATGGACTCCGCGGCGGTGGAGATCGACGGCAGCGTGATGGAGGGAGTGAGTAACCCGCGCCTTAAATTACCGGAGAAGCTGTTGTTCGGCTCTGCTAACATGCTAACAGAAGCTAACAGTTAGCAGCCGGTGCTGAGCTGACCGATGTCTGATCTGTTCCCTCCCCGGTGTCGCTCTCTGCAGGGCGGACAGATCCTGAGAGTCTCCGCGGCGCTCAGCTGCATCACCGGATCCCCCATCAAAATCACGAAAATCCGAGCCGGCAGGAGCACACCTGGGCTCAGGTGAGGTAGCAGCTCGCCGGCTAGCATGCTAATGTTAGCCTATTCATTGAAGTTGTCGGCTAACTTACTCAGCAGACTTTAACAATAAAACAAAACGCCTGTTCTATAGGTGTTTATTCATTTATACCATTACAGGTTTTATTAATTTCACACCAGACTGACCCCGGTTAGCTTAAAGCCTCCCGGGTCCTTTAAATGATGCTGTTGGGAAACTTCAGCAGATAATGTGTGTAGCTTCTATGGGGTAAAGAAGCCGCTACCAGACTCCATTCAAAATGTCCGTAAAATAAGAGTGCCCGGCTCAGCAGCAAAACTACTCAACTTCTGAAATATGACTGAACAGATTTAGTTAATCAACTAAAGCTGCCTTTAAATTCGGCACACTTCCTCTTCATGCAGCTGTTTGTACGCTTCTGAAATATTAACCCAAAACATTCAGTTCTAAAGCTGATTGGATGACGCAGTCTGTTTTCCAGAAAACACCGTCAGTGCTTCATCTTGCAGCTGTGGATCAATTAAATGAGGTTCACTGATGAGGACAGAACATCATATATATGCTGTTTTTGCCATAACATTCAAAACATGCCAGAACTAAACAATCAGAAAACATGACTTGGTGCATTTTAATAATAATATTGGAAACATGTAAAATCTCAAATTTCTAAATGGAGTTTGGTGAGAATCAGATGGTCAATTTTATACAATCGCAGTATTATAAGTACACCGTGTTATTGTTTGTGTGTGTGTTCAGACCGCAGCACCTGAGCGGCCTGCAGCTGGTCTCAGATCTGTGTTCTGGCAGTCTACAGGGAGCCACCATCGGCTCCACCGACATCAGTCTGACTCCAGCAAAGATCCGGTCTGGAAACCACACAGCCGACACACAAACAGCAGGGTGAGTCTGTCTGCCGTTCAGGTCCTTGATAAGTGCTTGATATCACCTGTAAGACGAAGCTCAGAGCACCTGTTCATCTGCCTGATTGTTGAGTAATGTGAAATGTGTGTATTGATTATATATGATATAATCGGTGTGTGTGTGTGTCAGGAGTGTGTGTCTGCTGCTGCAGGTCGCTCTGCCCTGCGCCCTGTTCTCCGACGCCTCCTCACAGCTCCTTCTGAAGGGAGGGACCAACGCAGAGATGGCTCCTCAGATCGACTACACCATCAAGGTCAGTGTGCGAATACACTGTGAATACATTAAATACACACTGTGAATACATTAAATACACACTGTGAATACATTAAATACACACTGTACAGAGAACTACAGCTACTGTTCTGCAACACAGACCACCGTTGTTACTACGGGAACTACTTTTCCTGTATGATGGAGGCGTTGCTAGGCAACAGGATAAGTCTGTTTACCTGTTTGTTTGTTTTTTCTTCTTCTTCAGGTGTTTAAACCAATCGTGGAGAAGTTCGGAGTCCATTTTGACTGTGACGTCAGAATGAGGTCAGTTTCCTGTTCGCCCAATAGAATCAGTAGAAATGTTTCCTCGCTGTGTCTGACTGTGTGTGTCTGACTGTGTGTGTGTGTGTGTCTGACTGTGTGTGTGTGTGTGTGTCTGACTGTGTGTGTGTGTGTGTCTGACTGTGTGTGTGTGTGTGTCTGACTGTGTGTGTGTGTGTGTGTGTGTGTGTGTCTGTGTGTGTGTGTGTCTGACTCTGTGTGTGTGTCTCTCAGGGGTTTCTACCCTAAAGGTGGCGGGGAGGTGATGGTGACGGTGAACCCGGTCAAAGAGCTGCGGCCCATCATCATGATGGAGAGAGGAAACATCACTAAGATCTACGGTCGAGCGTTCGTCGCCGGCGTCCTTCCCTACAAAGTAACCACACACAGGAAGTGATGTCATAACAGTGCTCAGCGGTGATCAATAGTGATCATTAAAGGTCCAGTGTGTAATATTTAATATCCATACCTGTGTTCTCAGCAGTGTATAAAAACCTCACATAATGACCTCAGAATGAGACATTTCTGTCCACACACACCGCGGCTCCTCTTACATGGAGGCTGCCATGTTTCTACGGTAGCCCGGAGGGACAAACGGCTCTACAGAGCGCGTTTCAGCGCGATGCTGAAGTGAACTAGATGTCTGCGTGTTGTTTAAACATCTTTGTCACAGTGGCCATGTTGATTCCAGAGCTCATGAACACACAAAAGTCTGAAGAACAACTTCACAGCTCGGGAAGTGGGACCATCAGGGGGAGCGCCTGAATGCACCGTGAGCCGCCGGTTGCAGTTCACACCACTAGATGGCACTAAAAGTTACACACTGAACCTCTAATGAAATGTTCTTGATCTTTGAATGAAAACACAAGAACATGAACAAAATAACATTGAACAAAGTTCAGTCCTTGAAATCCTTGAAACTTCATGGAGTATTTTCCAGGATTTGAAGGCGTGTAGAATAACGAGCGATGTATTGATCCTGTTGGTGGTGTGTTCAGTTGGCTAAAGACATGTCGGCTGCTGCTGTTCGAACCATCAGGAAGGAAATCAAAGACCTGTACATCAACATCCAGCCGCTGCAGGAGAAGGAGGCGGCCTACGGCAACGGGAACGGCATCATGTGAGCCCCGCCCACCTGCTGACATCGCTGCTGCGTTCACTGTCAAACAGGAAACTGGGAAATCTGACTGGTCCGTCTCCCCTCTGTGTTTCAGAATCATCGCTGAGTCGTCGACGGGTTGTGTGTTTGCTGGTTCGGCGCTGGGGAAGAAAGGTGAGGACGTCACGCACCGGGGGGGAGGGGGGGGTGCACGCACACTCACACCTGCTTTAACCCTTTTAACATGTTGACCTGTCACGTGACGTCGTCACTGTTCTGAAACCTGCTCACGTCTGAACCTTTAACCAGACGACTTTGACATCTGAACTGACCAATCACAGATCTTTGCTGTGACACGACGTCACGTCTTAAAGTGACTCTCTGATAAAACAACCACATCTGTCTGAGTCAGGTGTGCCCTAACTCTAGCGTCTGACAGCCAATCAGAGTGCAGCTCTCAGACTGACGGCTGTTTGTTTGCTTCAGGTGTGTACGCAGATAAAATTGGAATTGAAGCTGCTGAGATGTTGCTGAGAAACATCAGAAACAACGGCTGCGTGGACGAGTTCCTGCAGGACCAGGTGAGGCCCCCACCTGCTGACATCACTCTGACCTCATGTACAGGGTTTTTCCTGGCTCAGAATGGGCCTTTGGGGGGCGACAGTAAGCATGATGGGTACACGTTCAGTAAAGGCAACGACTTACCTAATGACTGAAATCTATGCATTTCTGACCATGTGATAAACAAAATATATAAACGTGTGACGTTAGTATAATATTATACTTACAGGTTTCCCTTTATTCTGCCTACAGATAGTTTATTAGTAGAGATTCAGCTGTTTCACTAATAAAAACATTTTCTTATATTGGCCTACAGCACTGTGGTTAACGTTTGATTAGTGCTAATGTTTGTGTGTTCATTATACTTCCAGATAATAGTTCAGCTGCTATAGCTTAGCATTTGTACCCTATAATATTAAATCCCCAAAAACTGCTATTTTGTCCAAATCTCCTCCAGCTCAGCCTCTCATTTGTTTATGCAACTGTGTACACAGAACGACGAGTTAAACATTTCTAAAGTTTGCTGTAGTGCTCAACCTTTTTTTAATGTCCCGCCTCCTCCAGGCTGTGATTGGCTGGTTAATGAAAAGTGACTTTGACGAGCCAGTAACGCACACGGCTGCATGAAGGCTCCTGATCTCCCTGCGGAGGTTAGCAGGCAGGAGAGAACGGGAACAGGTGTGCGTCACGTAGAGCCCAGAGAACCTGATGTGGAGAGAACCGGGGCCGGGACGCCAAGGAGTAACATGTAAAAGTGAGCGGTGAATACCGACGCACTTGAAGCACAAACTGCTTTTGTCTTGTGAGAAATAACAGGAAGTCATTAGCGCGAGCTTCGTAGCGGTGCGTTCAGGCGCAGTCGAACCAACGCAGCAGCTGGTTTATTAATCAGGTGTAAAAGACAGCGCTGTGGATGAGCGGAGGCGCCTGCTGGAAGGCGAGACGTTGAATTTAAGTTTATATTCTGCTTGCTCCACAGCTGTTTGATAAAAGGCTATTGAAACGCATTCGGAGAGGATTTGAAAGGTTGTTTTTCTTCCCCCCCCCCCAATTGTTTTGATCATCTTGGCGCTGAGGATTTTCCTTTTTCTCTATGCAGGAAAAACCCTGATGTAGATGGACGGTGTTAGAGACTGGACTTGAAGACGGTCCGTTCACTTCAATCATAAATTACTCCGACGGTTTCCATGTTTGCTTCCTTGTCTTGAGACTCGCGTACGTGCTCAGTAGTGTTTTTCTCGCTGGCCCCGCCCCCTCAGACACTGAGACGTCGAGTAGATCGAAGGGTTAAAACAGAGCTGAACGCGGCGTGCAGTTTTTACAGGTGGCAAGAAGGAAACGGCAGCGAGGACGAGTCTGAAGTCTCTGCCTGTGAAACCCTCGCAGCTCTTCATTGGTCCGTGCGCTGACCCCCTCTCCTCCTCTTCCTCCTCAGCTCATCATCTTCATGGCGTTGGCGAAGGGAACGTCTCGGATTCGCACCGGCGCCGTGACGCTGCACACGCAGACGGCCATCCACATCGCAGAGCAGCTGACTCAGGTGTGTGTGGACTTGGACCCTCTCGGGGGTCTTGGGCGTTAATCTGGTGCTCGGAGAGGAAATGAAGAGTGTGAAGACGTTTGTGTTCTAGTAAACATGCTGTTTAGATATAAAAAGGAAAGTCAACACATTCATTTAATGTTTTTCCAGCAAACCAGGATTAAAGACTAAATTAATTTCCCAACATTTTAGTGTTTTTTTTAACGTTTAATCAACATGTTTTATAAATTCATTCCGTACAAACGTTGTTTTAACACCTTATTTTGATAAGCGGACTTCAAACGGAGTTCAAACTGAGTCTGACTTAGTTTGATGGGTTAAAAGACTTCACAGCCTCTCTTCGGGTCAGAACCACACACTTTGTAAAGAGAAACTAACAGAATAAAGTCTCTGAGCTTCCCGCCAGCTGCTCTGTGACCTCTCGATTACCATAAAGGCTCTAATACGTGTGCACTCCAACTTCAAGTGCAGCTAGCTTCACCGTGCTCTCACAAACGAGTGACAGCGGAAACATTCAGAGCTGTGACGAGCCGCCGGAGTCTCTGTGATTAATATTAATGTTTGTTTTTCTGTTTTCAGGCAAAGTTCACGATAACGAAGTCCGAGGACGAGCTGAGCAGCAACGTCACCCACATCATCGAGTGTGAAGGATCAGGAGCCACTAACCCCAACCTGTAGCCACACACACTGAACACACACACACTGAACACACACACACACACACTGAACACACACACACTGAACACACACACACACACACTGAACACACACACACTGAACACACACACACTCACACTGAACACACACACACTGAACACACACACACACTGAACACACACACACACTGAACACACACACACACTGAACACACACACACACTGAACACACACACACTGAACACACACACACTGAACACACACACACACACACA